>NC_133647.1:87362165-87662165 GCF_009905375.1 Apium graveolens
CAACCCCCCCTTCTACAAACAAATTGGGACCTAACAGTTATATTCATTGTAACCCTAGCAGCTCTCGTGATAATTTGTTCATCACTGAGAGAGGACAGTTCCATATTGTAACAAAGTTTAATAAAGTGTTATGTTACTTGGTGTTCTTTAATTCGATTTGATTGTGATAAATACTATATTTAACCCTTTACAGTGTGTTTGACCTAACATAGTATGTGAAAGTATTATCTAGATTTAAATGATTATGTCAGCCTTTTCGTCCGAGTAAAAATACCATTATCTTGAAATGAAGGAGATGGACCTTTTGACAAGTTGACTTGAATAAATACTTAAAATATATTCTTAATATATAAAAATATTGGGATGTTAGGAAATACTTTTGAGTATTTTTGATAATTTTCTCCAAGAAATGCTTATTTACGAAACGGGAGAAAATTACTGTAAGTATACATGAATGGATTTACCTGGATATTAATATTCCAATCATGAATATTAATGCTTTGAATAAAAAACTCTTTTGATATTTGTAGAGATATATTTTAGAGCGAGGAGTAAATATTGATATAGCACGAGTCTTCTAAAGAAATTTTTGATATATTCTTATCGAGTTTGTTGCATCTTTATATTACAACACAGATCTAAGAAAGATATCTTGATATTTCTTATTTGATCATATATCCTTAGAGATATATTCCATAAATAGATATATTTTGATATTTTGGAAAACTGAATATCTCTTTGTATTATATATGTGATATTAATATGTTTAAAAGAAATGATTTTTCTAGTTCACTTTTGACTTTGATTTGGATCAATTAAATCAGTCTTAATGGAGAGAATATAGTTGTAAATAATTTATATTTATTCGTACAATACCAAAATAAATATCATATCGAAGATATCCTTTCAATCTTCCCTTTTCTGGTATTTGCCAAACAAAATAAAATTTATTTGCAAGTGTGTGCTCCCCTTGATGTATGCATGAATTTTTGAAGAATATTTGCACATAAAATATTTAATTACTTAGAGACTTAATCTCTTCTTTAAAATCCTGTAAAATAATCTGTTAGATGTATCATAAAAATATAAAAGCACAAATAGATCTTTGTCTAGCTAGCAAAACTTAAATCAGGGTTTCCAGGTTCTCTTCCCATTTTTTGGGACATGCCAAAAAAATATGTAGTGTTAAACAAAAAATTTCATCTAATCTTTTAAGGCATGGTATTTAGTTCAAAGATTTTTCATGAGAAGAAATGTTTATGCTGCATGTTGATTTAAAAGTTAAGCATGTATTCAGAATTGTGACCATAACATGCACTTGACTGAGAAAGATATATTTAGGGTGTAATTTAAGATCTAATTTGAGTATATCTTAGTAGTGAGTCCTTTTATTTTATTGATTACCATAGATGTGGTATACAGTTTTATAGGGAGACTTGAATTATGATAATGTGATTTATCCATCTGTTGAACTAGACTAATATCAATTATTAAGTCGGTTTTTGATGCTATTATATTAGCATAGACGCTAAAAATGTACAGAATTTTGATAAAACATGACTCAATTTAGAGAGATGTATGCAAAGCCAAGTCTGTTCTTTACAAACCATAAATTAACTTAAATTAAGAATTACAAACCCTTAGTGTGTTATAATTTTAGAGCACTTAGCTGCATTTTGATTGTGTCAAACACAGTTACAGCAATGTTACTAACACGGTCTATTTCATGTTACACAGTCGAAGATCTAATAAATACTATCTTTGACATTTTCAACTTCTTTGACTTATGACATGTTACAAGATTTAATCACTAATATAATGTTTACATAATTGGAATCCTAATACATACTAGAAACCAACCTTTCAAAACAAGAACTATAAATACAAACTACCTTGTGAAAGAATTATATGTTCAGATTTTTCTAATAAAATGTACCAGAATAATATATTAATACTGAATGCTAACTTCATTTACAAACTCGAATTATGTAATACATCATAATACAACCTTTTAAACTGAATAGAAACTATAACAGATCAGTATGCAGAATTACACATTTGAGAATCTAATACAGACTAAGGAGTTATCCTTTCTAAACAGTCAATCAACTGTACAACTTAAATCAACCACTATTAGAATACAATGCCCTCTAGTAAACTTAATACAAGACATACTGTAGGGGTGGTTTGGTTTTTTAAACTCAATATACCACTCTTGTGTGAATAGGAAATAAATGTAGTAGGGAGTGAGTAACTTACCTTTTATACCTTGAGAAGATCTTGTTGGGCTTTGAGGGAATTGAGTTGGCCATTCTTGCATTAGGAGTTCCTCAGGTACAGGTGAATTTCTTGCAAGTTTGTTTTAAATAGAACACAAATACCAGCCATCTATATCTGTCAACTTTTATTTGAATGGTACTAATTCAGCTGCAGAGTTATCAGAAACTTGTAAGTGAAACAAGATAAGAAAGTTGCACATGACATTAGGAGTATTGGATATATTTGACAAGTAAATATATCAACAATTATTAATTTCTGGATTAACTTCTTACAACTGTGCAAAGCGTCTGACATTTAGTGAATTAGACGTCACTGAAGAAGAAAAACCAAGATACATCAAGCTAATTTACAAAATTCTAACACAGAATTTCCAAGAAAACTGTAATTGATATATTAGACCATATCAAAGATTATTAAGATACATCAATATGAATCCTGCATAAAAATGGTGATAAGTGGATTTTATATCCATTTAGAATGCTTCATATCGGCTTAAGTTGGTAATTTGACCTCAAGTATGTGGTTTTTTTAATGCATTTTGTGTTAAGTATGTGCAGGGCTTTAGTTGGAGGCAGGAATGGAATTTATATGCTTTTATATTGATAAGAGATCAGGAATTGAAGTGTGACCTCTTGCGAGAAGATTAGAATGAGAAACGAGAATTCGCAAGAATTTTTTTGTTACGACCCGGTATCTTCGTGTAATATTATTTGTGGAATTTGGTATAATATTAAAGCCGAATGAAAATATATTCAATGATTGTACGTTTGTGTGAGTGCAAATTTCTGCATTATAAATTTGTTTTATGTAGTATATGATTTTTCAAAGCAAGAGTTTATTTAATTTCTTTATTTTTGATTTATAAGGAATATTCTAAGCCTTGGAAAATTTTTCTTTTAAAAGGTATTTTGTTCACAAATTTTGAAAATGATTTTATAAAGTCTCTAAAAATCCAAGTTATTTTATGGTATAAATTTTATAATTTTTGAACTTGTATTTTATTTTATAAAAATAAATCATTATAAATTTTAATTGTCATATTTAGCAAATTACAAGAAAGCCCTTACATGCAAATCACCCTCTCATTCTTTTCAAGGACAAAGAGGACAATTCCAACCCCACTAACTCTTATTTTTCTAGCCAATTTCCTTCTTTACCCTTGCATGCAAATTGAACCAAGTTCAAGTGGAAGGCTAATCATGTCAATTCCTAATTCCACTCACTTTTGCCAATACAAAAACCATAAAACAAGCAAAGACATGATCATTTTCACTCATCACCCACACCACACTCATTCTTCTCTCCCTCTTCCTCCCTCACTCTCGGCCCTCCCTCTCTCACTCTCGGGTTTAGCCGAGAACCACCCCCCTCCCCATTTTTCTTCATTCCTCCACCAAGCTTCTACTCTTTATACAAGTAAATTTTATTTCCCATACCATGATCATTCATATTTCAAAGAGTTTTGAATAGAAAGTTTAAGTTTTGAAGTTGCATGTTAAGGTTCTAGTTGAAACTCAAAGTACAACCTTGATTCTTGTGAGTTTAGGGTTGTTTTTGAGAGGACTACAAGGAATGGAGAAGTGCCAAGTCTTGAGAGGGAAACTCTTGATGATTAAATGGCCATTTCCATCCATTTCATTCGTCCATGACCATATGGGAGCCGAATGAATGGTCCTTGAGATCATTCTTGTTGTTTTGCTCAAATTTTGCATGTTTATGTGATAATGACTTGAATTTTGTGGTGAAAATTTGATAAAACTCCTTGCATGCTAAGTGATCATCTAGGTATAGCTCATGCTAGGCTTGCATGTCAATTTTATGGTAGAATATATGTAGAAAATGTGTTGTTTTGGTTTGCAAAACCCGAGGACATGCATGCATGTGGATTTCTCTTAGAATGTTGCAAGATTTTGATCATTTGGAAAGATTTTGTTAGTGAGCCTTAATTTCAGTAGAAATAATGTGTTAATATTGATTTATGCTTCTTGTTTCATGGTAATAATTCATGGTTATCTTTTATAAAATGCATATCTTGTGGTTTCAAAAACTTAATGATTGGTGAGTTGAGAAATGTGATCTCTTTTGTTTTGCCATAATTGTACCTTAGGTAAGGATGATCTCACCCAAGTTATTTTGAGAATAAGGGAGTTAGTTCAGTAGATTACCATGTATAAGTCTTGGTTTAAGTATTGGGATATTGGTAGTTGATTTTGTTAAGTCAAAACCTTGGAGAAATGAGAGTTATAGTTTCTGCAGAAAATCAGTTTAGTACCCTGAGGTTTAGAGTGAGTTTTGACCATGTCATTGATGTGCACTTTGAGGCCCAAGCCACCAGAAGTTAGTATTGGGAGTATATAAAAAGTTTTAGGAGTTGGTTGGAGGTTTGCATGTCTTTTGATTAGGTGCACAAGTAGAATAACAAAATCTGTCCAGCAGGGGACAGTTCTGTTGCAACTTAGAAATAGGAAGATTTGACCATGTCATGGGTAGGCCCTCATTAGGCCCTATTGGGCCTTAGTTAGAGGGAGTGTCAGAGAAGTTTTTCCAACCATATTTCATAGGATATGAGTTAGAACCATGTGTCACAAGTCAATTCAAGTCAGGGCGTTTTCTACCCAGAAAAACAGGGGAACCTTGGACTTTTAGCTTAGGCCCAAGAAGGCCCAAGCCAGGCCCTTGAGTCACATCAAGTTTGTGAGATGCCCTTAGGTCAGGAGAGTCTTGTTTAAAAGTTTTGAAGGAAAACTTGTAGTTTAAGAGTGCCTAATGCACTCAAGAAACTATAGTTGTCATTCTGTAATTTGCACCAGTGAGCGCTTTCACTTATCACATAGTTTTAGAATACTTAGAAGTGAGTATTAGGTCGACCACCATAGTTGTAAGATGGTATAAGGTCAGTAGAGCTAAAGGCACAAGTGAGGGTCAATAGGTTTTGGATAATTTAGGAAAGGCACATCGAGTTAGGAAGCCAAAATTAGAAGACCTTGTCTAGTTTAGCGACCAAGTGACTTAAGATGTGAGTCGAGATCATCCAAGCCTAGTGTTGCATTATGGTATATATGGTGTTATTTGGTTTTAATATATGATCTGTGAATATGTGGCTATGTGTGTACTTTTGTAATTTAAAAGTGAATATAAAATTAAGTGCGTATAGGCCTAAGTGCCATACGTGTTTAATTTCAAGTTGTAAATAGGTTAAGATGGTAAGAATATATTATAATGAGGATTATTATTATGTAGGATCTCGAGACGAGGGAAAACTTGCCATAAAGGTCGAGTAAAGCTCCAGTTACTCCTACCAGCCAGACCAGACCAGCCTTTCTCAAGGCAAGTAATTCAACTTGACCTTCGTATTTGCTATAAACAGTTCATATATATATTAATGCAATTATCCTGAGTCATTTGATATGTTTTAAATCAAGCGTATCTTTCATTTATCTTTGAATTATATAGAAATGCCATGAACCCTCGAGTATGTATTGCAAGTAGTTCAAAAGCCTTTTCATGATAGTTAAATGCCATGATAAAATGAAGAGTTGATATATTACTTGATTGATCCTCTTGATTAACATGCTGATGATTCCTAAGTATTGATATCTCATCCTGATACTTGAATCCCTATAGAACCTTACCTTGAACCCTGAAAGTCAGAAACTTATCAAAATGATCCCTCATTGATTGATACCCCTCTTTCTTATCCTAAAGCTTGACAACTCTGATATATCCTGAGCTAAAGAATCATTTCTTCATACCTTAACACCCATAGTATTCATGAAGCTTATCTTCTTGATGATCCAACACTTGTACCTTGACGAGAAATCATTACTTTAAGCCCAGTTTGGCATTACCCCTTTATATTATCCATTAGTCTCACTAAATTTTCCTGTCCAAGTTCTGACATATGAAAACCTTTTAGTTACCCTAATAGAGTAAAATTTTGTAAATCATGGCCCTGAGATTTAGTACCATATCTCCCGTGTTTCGAGTTGATCTATAATCCCTTAATAAAAAAATGTTTACTGTTAAAAGAGATTTGGTTATAATTCAGCATCAGTTTTTGAAATAAATAAAATATGGGTTTTCAGTCCCAAAGGGGGATAAATGTTTTCCTTGAATAGTGGATCTGGACTGAGACGCGAGTCCTTTCCACACTTATATTAGGCTTAAAAGTTGCCTAGGGATTCCCGTTAATGTTTTAGAACCCAGCGAGGTTCGGGATTACTTCGCGGCTGATCATCGGCTGTAATCCGTAGCGTCATAAAATGATTTTGATTAAGACATAATTTTAAAATTGTTTTGATACAAGCAAAATGATACCATCTCACATAGTTTTATCTCTCATTGCCATTGGTTATGTCTTTCCATTGTCATTCTTTAATGTATATCTCGATTTATGTTTTGTGTCATACTGTTAGCACTTGTTGAGCATTTGGCTCACTCCTTGCTTTACCCTGATATTACAGCTAGCAGCTATGGTTAAATTCAAGCAGACTACCTGTAAGACCTGTGATGCTGATGCTTATGTTCGAGCTCAGGTAGAATAAGTAATAATAGTTTGTGTGAGGACTCGGTACTTTTAATCAGATGTAATAGTTGGTAGTGTTAGGCTGTTCCAAACCCTAAACTGTAAGATCTTGGAGTTGGTTGTGTATTCTTCTTTTAAAATGTTGTAATAGTTATATTTAAATTGCTGTTTAAGTTGGGGGCGTGACAGGTTTTGTTATCAGAGCTACGGTTTAGAGTCACTGGACAGCCCAAATAGGTTATAGGATATGTGTTTAGGTTATAGATAATATGCGAGAGAGTAGGTTAAGTAAATTATTATTAATACTCCTCTTATTGGTTGTCAACAAAGGGCGCATTCATCGTCATCCTCTGGGTCGGACGACACTATTGCTTTCACAGTGTATGCTGAGTTGAGGCGTGAGTTCGACATGCTTCAGGGAAAGTACGACCGATTGATAGACCGACTAAAGAACATGTATCCGGACAGCCGAAACTACGAAGGGAAGCCCAAGGAGCAGATGACTGCGAGACTTGAGACCTTGGTTCAGTACGTCAACACTAAGCTTGAGGAGATGCCAGCGCACCAAGACCGTACCAGCCAGTATGTCATTCAGATGGTGGCGGATGAGCTCCAGAGCATTGTGAAGACGCTTCGAGAGGAAAAGACTACCAAGCCTCGTTCAGATGGAGTGGAGCCTTAGTTCTTTCCATTTACCTTTCATGTTGTTGTACTATCAGACTCTATGGAATCCTCAGTTGTTCCCGTTATTTCCTTTAAATAAGCCTGTTATTCCTAGAATCAGACTTTGTCCCAATCCTATGTATTGTGACCTTTAAAATTTCAATAATTATGTTCTATTGTCTCATTTGCTCTCAACTGTTATTTTACGTTTTTATATGCATCATCATATCTGCTTAATTTGGAAACTTTATCCCATATGTAAATAAGAATGCCATGTGATACCCTCGAATCATTTTATCATTCATATTTGTTTTGATATAACTCTTATTTCAGGATTATGCCTCCCAAAAAGAAGAACCCAACAACCACATCCACCACAGACCCAAATATTCTTCGACTACTAGAAACTTTGCAACAGCAAACCAATGCTATAGCTCAACAACAACTAACTCTTCAACAACGAATTGAAAACTAAGATAACCGTGAGCCACACCAACCACCTGAACCACCAGTACCACCTAGACAAATTGTCACTTTCAAGGCTTTTCAGAATGTGAATCCACCTGCATTTCATGATACCACTGATCCAGTGATAGCTAACACATGGATCAAGGAGATGGAAAGGGCTTTTGAGTTGGTACAGTTAGGAGACGATCAGAAGACGCCGTATGCTACTTACTTCTTGAAGGGAGAAGTCATCTATTGGTGGGAATCAGTAAAAGCTATGGAAGTCACTCAGCAGGTTTCTTGGGAGAGATTTAAGAATTTATTTCTGGACAAGTATTACCCTAAGTACATGTAGAATCAGATGGAGCTAAAATTTCTTGAGTTGAAGCAAGGGAACATGACTGTATTGGAGTATGAGAAGAAGTTCACTGAGTTGTCAAGGTTTGTGACAAAGTATACCAGCACTGAGGAGGAAAAAGCGAAGAAATTTCAGGAAGGATTGGAGCCTTGGATCAGAGATAGGGTGGCTATGTTTGAGCTTGAAACTTATGCGGGAGTAGTACAGAAAGCTGCTCTGATTGAGAATAATGGGATGCAGTCAAGGAAAGAGAGGGATAACAAGAAGAGGAAGGTTCCATTTTATGGAGAAAAGTCTGAAGCCGGAAGTTCACAAGATCGGAATGCAAAGAGGATTGGTTTCCAGAAGGGCGGAAATTTTCAAAAGAAAGGAAATTTTGGTAAAAGGAAAGAATCGAAGGGGAACAATCAGGCAAGCCAAGGGCAAATTGGAGAAAACAGGTTCCAGAGACCAGAATGCAGGCACTGCGGAAGAAGGCACCCCGGAGTGTGTAATAAGTTGAGCATGACATGCTACAGGTGCAATCAGAAGGGACATTTGGCGAATGAGTGCAAGATGCCGAAGCCAGGAGTTACGTGTTACAAGTGTGGGAAGACTGGACACATAGCTAGGGAGTGCAAGGCAACCGGACCAGTCAAAGCTTTAATGAACGTGGCAAGTACCAGTGCAAGCGTGCCAGCTGAGGTATTGGCATTACCTCCACCACCCGCACCAACCCCGCAAGCAACAACAAGGACATTTGATCTGAAGATGAAGGATGCTGTACAGAATTCGGAGGTGATAGCAGGTACACTTTTACTCAATAATGTCAAAGCTAAAGTATTGATTGATTCGGGAGCAACAAGATCTTTCATATCAGAATCTTTTGTTGATAAGCTTCAATGTGAGAAAATGATTATGAGTGAGGTAGTAAATGTGGTAATTGCGAACCAAGAGAAGATTCCTGTGAAACAATTCTGTCTGAAGTGTGAGATCGACATTTCAGGATATAAGTTTTCAGCCGACTTGATACTCTTCAAGTTGGGGGAGTTTGATATAATTCTAGGAATGGATTGGTTAGGAGAGAATAACGCTCAGATTAATTGTAAGACCAAGAAAGTGTATTTAAAGACGAAGAGTGGAGAGAAGGTAGTATTTAAGGGGCAGAGGCAAGAGCAACTATTTCTTACAATTGTTCAGGCTAAGAAGCTACTTAGAAAAGGTTGTGAGTCGTTCCTAGCTTATGTAGTGGATTCGGAAAAAGGCAGCCCCAGCATGGAAGATATCCCTGTAGTTAACGAGTTCCCGGATGTGTTTCCCGATGAACTACCAGGCTTACCACCAGATCGACAAATCGAGTTCGAGATCAACCTTGCTCCAGGAATGGAACCAGTTTCAAAGGCCCCATATAGGATGGCACCAGCATAAATGAAAGAGTTGGCGAGCCAGCTACAAGAATTGTTGGATAAGGGAGTGATACGGCCAAGTGCGTCGCCATGGGGAGCACCTGTTCTGTTTGTAAAGAAGAAAGATGGGAGTATGCGTCTATGCATAGATTATCGGGAGTTGAATAAGGTAACGATCAAGAACCGCTACCCGCTACCAAGGATGGATGACCTTTTTGATCAGTTGAAGGGAGCAAAATGCTTTTCAAAGATTGACTTGAGATCGGGATACCATCAATTAAAGATCAAAAAAGAAGATGTTCCCAAGACCGCATTCAGGACCAGATATGGGCATTATGAATTCCTAGTAATGCCGTTTGGACTGACCAACGCTCCGACCGCATTTATGGATCTGATGAATCGGGTATTTAAGAAGTATTTGGACAAATTTGTCGTGGTATTCATTGATGACATCCTTATTTATTCTAAGTCGGAAGAAGAACATAAGCAGCACCTCTGGATAGCATTGGAGATACTCCGACAAGAGAAGTTGTATGCCAAGTTTACCAAATATGAGTTTTGGTTAAAGGAAGTTCAATTTTTGGGGCATGTCATTGGAAATGAGGGAGTTAAAGTGGATCCGGCAAAGATTGAGACAGTTATGAGTTGGGAGAGGCCAAAGACTCCTACGGAAGTGCGAAATTTTCTAGGATTGGCAGGATACTATAGAAGATTCGTCAAGGATTTCTCGAAGATCGCCACGCCATTGACCAAGTTAACCAGAAAGAATCAAAAGTTTGAATGGAATGCAGAATATGAGGATAGCTTTCAAGAGTTGAAGCAGAAGTTGGTAACAGCTCCGGTGTTGGTACTTCTAGATGATCAAGGGAACTTTGTAATATTCAGCGACGCTTCACATAAGGGTTTGGGTTGTGTGTTGATGCAACACAGTAAAGTGATCGCATATGCGTCAAGACAGTTGAAACCGCATGAGTTAAAGTACCCGACGCATGACTTGGAACTAGCCGCCATAGTGTTCGCACTTAAGATTTGGAGACATTACCTCTACGGAGAGAAGTGTGAAATCTACACAGATCACAAGAGTTTAAAGTACATTTTTACTCAGAAAGAGCTCAATATGAGGCAGAGGAGATGGCTGGAATTGATCAAGGACTATGACTGTTCGATAAATTACCATCCTGGAAAGGCGAATGTAGTGGCCGATGCTCTGAGTAGGAAGGAGAGACTGAATATGATGATAACATCAAAAGAGTTATCTGAAGAAATCGAAAGATTGGAATTGGAACTTTGTGCTTATGGAAAAGTCGAGGAAGTTTGTCGTGCAATGACCTTTCAGCCAACACTAGTGGAAAAGATAAAGAAGTGTCAAGAAGAAGTAATGGAGAAAGAGAAGAATCAGTTATCTGGAGAGGAGATTAATACTCAAAGGGATGAGCAAGGGATACTAAGGTTTACATCCAGAATATGGATTCCTCATGTACTTGAATTAAAGAATGAGATCCTCCATGAAGCCCACAATTCGAAATTTTCAATCCACCCGGGAAGCACCAAGATGTATCGAGACTTAAAGAAGAACTTTTGGTGGCCAAATATGAAGCGAGACGTGGCAGAATGGGTTGCGAAGTGCTATACTTGTCAGAAAGTGAAGGCAGAACATCAACGACCAAGCGGATTAATTCAGCCCTTGAAGATTCCAGAATGGAAATGGGAAAATATCGCTATGGACTTTATAGTAGGACTACCGCGAATGAAATCCGGGCATGACGCAATATGGGTTATAGTTGATCGTCTTACGAAGTCGGCGCATTTCCTTCCAATTAATGAGAAGTCATCACTGGACAAGTTGGTTCATCTGTATGTGCGCGAAATCGTACTAAGGCATGGAGTACCCGTATCAATAGTTTCAGACAGAGATCCCCGCTTTAACTCGAGATTCTGGAAGCAATTTCAGGAATGTCTTGGCACGAAGTTGAATATGAGCACGACATACCACCCGCAGACTGATGGCCAGAGTGAAAGGACAATTCAAACAATTGAAGACATGTTGTGCAGTTGTGCAATCGATTTTGCAAGAAGTTGGGATGACCACTTGCCGTTGATTGAATTCTCTTATAACAACAGCTATCATTCCAGTATCGGCATGCCACCATACGAAGCTTTGTACGGGCGAAAATGTAGATCACCAACAAATTGGGATGAAGTAGGGGAAGGAAGAATTCTCGGCTCGGAATTGGTACAACAGTTGCATGACACAGTCAAGTTAATTCAGAAAAGGTTGCTTGCTACTCAAGATAGACAGAGGAAGTATGCGGATCCAGCGCGTAAGGATGTTCAATTCCAAATTGGCGAAGCTGTGTTGCTGAAGGTGTCACCTAGAAAAGGGTTAATGAGATTTGGCAAGAAAGGGAAGTTAGCACCTAGATACATAGGTCCTTTTGAGATTTTGATTCAAGTAGGAAAGGTGGCCTACGAGTTGGCCTTACCACCTCAGTATCAGCATGTGCATAATGTGTTACATGTGTCGTTGCTTAAGAAGTACAATCCTGACGCTAGCCATGTGATAGAATATGAACCTGTAGAAATTTAGGCAGACCTGTCATTTGTGGAGCAACCGGTTAAAATACTCTACTGGCAAGTAAAGAGTCTTAGGAATAAGTCGGTAAAGATAGTAAAAGTGCTTTGGAGGAACCCTAAGGTCGAAGAATCGACTTGGGAGTTAGAGTCTGATATGCGTTCCCAGTATCCTCATCTGTTCTCTTAGATTCTGGGGACAGAATCCCTTAAGGGGGAGAGGATGTTACGACCGGTATCTTCGTGTAATATTATTTGTGGATTTGGTATAATATTAAAGCCGAATGAAAATATATACAATGATTGTACGTTTGTGTGAGTGCAAATTTCTGCATTATAAATTTGCTTTATGTAGTATATGATTTTTCAAAGCAAGAGTTTATTTAATTTCTTTATTTTTGATTTATAAGGAATATTCTAAGCATTGGAAAATTTTCATTTAAAAGGTATTTTGTTCACAAATTTTGAAAATGATTTTATAAAGTCTCTAAAAATCCAAGTTTTGTTATGGTATAAATTTTATAATTTTTGAACTTGTATTTTATTTTATAAAAATAAATCATTATAAATTTTAATTGTCATATTTAGCAAATTACAAGAAAGCCCTTGCATGCAAACCACCCTCTCATTCTTTTCAAGGACAAAGAGGATAATTCCAACCCCACTAACTCTTATTTTTCTAGCCAATTTCCTTCTTTACCCTTGCATGCAAATTGAACCAAGTTCAAGTGGAAGGCTAATCATGTCAATTCCTAATTCCACTCACTTTTGCCAATACAAAAACCATAAAACAAGCAAAGACATGATCATTTTCACTCATCACCCACACCACACTCATTCTTCTCTCCCTCCTCCTCCCTCACTCTCGGCCCTCCCTCTCTCACTCTCGGGTTTAGCCGAGAACCACCCCCCTCCCCATTTTTCTTCATTCCTCCACCAAGCTTCTACTCTTTATACAAGTAAATGTTATTTCCCATACCATGATCATTCATATTTCAAAGAGTTTTAAATAGAAAGTTTAAGTTTTGAAGTTGCATGTTAAGGTTCTAGTTGAAACTCAAAGTACAACCTTGATTCTTGTGAGTTTAGGGTTGTTTTTGAGAGGACTACAAGGAATGGAGAAGTGCCAAGTCTTGAGAGGGAAACTCTTGATGATTAAATGGCCATTCCCATCCATTTCATTCGGCCATGACCATATGGGAGCCGAATGAATGGTCCTTGAGATCATTCTTGTTGTTTTGCTCAAATTTTGCATGTTTATGTGATAATGACTTGAATTTTGTGGTGAAAATTTGATAAAACTCCTTGCATGCTAAGTGATCATCTAGGTATAGCTCATGCTAGGCTTGCATGTCAATTTTATGGTAGAATATATGTAGAAAATGTGTTGTTTTGGTTTGCAAAACCCGAGGACATGCATGCATGTGGATTTCTCTTAGAATGTTGCAAAATTTTGATCATTTGGAAAGATTTTGTTAGTGAGCCATAATTTCAGTAGGAATAATGTGTTAATATTGATTTATGCTTCTTGTTGCATGGTAATAATTCGTGGTTATCTTTTATAAAATGCATATCTTGTGGTTTCAAAAACTTAATGATTGGTCAGTTGAGAAATGTGATCTCTTTTGTTTTGCCATAATTGTACCTTAGGTAAGGATGATCTCACCCAAGGTTATTTTGAGAATAAGGGAGTTAGTTCAGTAGATTACCATGTATAAGTTTTGGTTTAAGGATTAGGATGTTGGTAGTTGAGTTTGTCAAGTCAAAACCTTGGAGAAATGAGAGTTATAGTTTCTGCAGAAAATCAGTTTAGTACCCTGAGGTTTAGAGTGAGTTTTGACCATGTCATTGATGTGCACTTTGATTCCCAAGCCACCAGAAGTTAGTATTGGGAGTATATAAAAAGTTTTAGGAGTTGGTTGGAGGTTTGCATGTCTTTTGGTTAGGTGCACAAGTAGAATAACAAAATCTGTCCAGCAGGGGACAGTTTTATTGCAACTTAGAAATAGGAAGATTTGACCATGTCATGGGTAGGCTCTCATTAGGCCCTATTGGGCCTTAGTTAGAGGGAGTGTCAGAGAATTTTTCCAACCATAGTTCATATGATATGAGTTAGAATCATGTGTCACAAGTTAATTCAAGTCAGGGCGTTTTCTGCCCAAAAAAATAGGGGAACCTTGGACTTTTAGCTTAGGCCCAAGAAGGCCCAAGCCAGACCCTTGAGCCACATCAAGTTTGTGAGATGCCCTTAGGTCAGGAGAGTTTGTGTAAAAGTTTTGAAATAAAACTTGTAGTTTAAGAGTGCCTAATGCACTCAAGAAACTATAGTTGTCATTCTGAAATTTGTACCAGTGAGCGCTTTCACTTATCACATAGTTTTAGAACACTTAGAAGTGAGTATTAGGTCGACCACCATAGTTGTAAGATGGTATAAGGTCAGTAGAGCTAAAGGCACAAGTGAGGGTCAATAGGTTTTGGATAATTTAGGAAAGGCACATCGAGTTAGGAAGCAAAAATTAGAAGACCTTGTCTAGTTTAGCGACCAAGTGACTTAAGATGTGAGTCGAGATCATCCAAGCCTAGTGTTGCATTATGGTATATATGGTATTATTTGTTGTTAATATATGATATGTGAATATGTGGCTATGTGTGTACTTTTGTAATTTAAAAGTGAATATAAAATTAAGTGCGTATAGGCCTAAGTGCCATCCGTGTTTAATTTCACGTTGTAAATAGGTTAAGATGGTAAGAATATATTATAATGAGGATTATTATTATTATGTAGGATCTCGAGACGAGGGAAAACTTGCCATAAAGGTCGAGTAAAGCTCCAGTTGCTCCTACCAGTCAGACCAGACCAGCCTTTCTCAAGGCAAGTGATTCAACTTGACCATCGTATTTGCTATAAACAGTTCATATATATATTGATGCAATTATCCTGAGTCATTTGATATATTTTAAATCAAGCGTATCTTTCGTTTATCTTTGAATTATATAGAAATGCCATGAACCCTCGAGTATGTATTGCAAGTAGTTCAAAAGCCTTTTCATGATAGTTAAATGCCATGATAAAATGAAGAGTTGATATATTACTTGATTGATCCTCTTGATTAATATGCTGATGATTCCTAAGTATTGATATCTCATCCTGATACTTGAATTCCTATAGAACCTTACCTTGAACCCTGAAAGTCAGAAACTTATCAAAGTGATCCCTCATTGATTGATACCCCTCTTTCTTATCCTAAAGCTTGACAACTCTGATATATCCTGAGCTAAAGAATCATTTCTTCATACCTTAACACCCATAGTATTCATGAAGCTTATCTTCTTGATGATCCAACACCTGTACCTTGACGAGAAACCATTACTTTAAGCCCAGTTTGGCATTACCCCTTTATATTATCCATTAGTCTCACTAAATTTTCCTGTCCAAGTTCTGACATATGAAAACCTTTTGGTTACCCTAATAGAGTAAAATTTTGTAAATCATGGCCCTGAGATTTAGTATCATATCTCCCGTGTTTCGAGTTGATCTATAATCCCTTAATAAAAAAATGTTTACAGTTAAAAGAGATTTGGTTATAATTCGGCATCAGTTTTTGAAATAAATAAAATATGGGTTTTCAGTCCCAAAGGGGGATAAATGTTTTCCTTGAATAGTGGATCTGGACTGAGACGCGAGTCCTTTCCACACTTATATTAGGCTTAAAAGTTGCCTAGGGATTCCCGTTAATGTTTTAGAACCCAGCGAGGTTCGGGATTACTTCGCGGCTGATCACCGGCTGTAATCCGTAGCGTCATAAAATGATTTTGATTAAGACATGATTTTAAAATTGTTTTGATACAAGCAAAATGATGCCATCTCACATAGTTTTATCTCTCGTTACCATTGGTTATGTCTTACCAATGTCATTCTTTAATGTATATCTCGATTTATGTTTTGTGTCGTACTGTTAGCACTTGTTGAGCATTTGGCTCACTCCTTGCTTTACCTTGATATTACAGCTAGCAGCTATGGTTAGATTCAAGCAGACTGCACGTAAGACCTGTGATGCTGATGCTTATGTTCGAGCTCAGGTTGAATAAGTAATAATAGTTTGTGTGAGGACTCGGTACTTTTAATCAGATGTAATAGTTGGTAGTGTTGGGCTGTTCCAAACCCTAAAATGTAAGATCTTGGAGTTGGTTGTGTATTCTTCTTTTAAAATGTTATAATAGTTATATTTAATTTGCTGTTTAAGTTGGGGGCGTGACAATATGTTCCCATTTCCATTCTGGTATATCCAGTGGTTGCAACAATCCACTTGGTCTCTGATGTTCCGCTTTTACTCTTTGACACGTATAACACTTACTTATCCATTCCGTAATTTCTTTTTTCATGTTTGGCCACCAATAACTTTCTTTTAAATCTTTTTACATTTTCGTATTTCCAGGGTGAATTGAAAATATCGAGTTATGCGTACAAAAATTCATGCTTTAGCTCCACAACATTAGTTATCCAAATACGTGAGTTAACACGATATATTCCTCTTTCATCCTTTTGAGCTTTGATTTCTTCTCTTGACAACTTATCCTTTTCGCGATTCATCACTTGCTCTTGACAACATCTAATCTTTTCTAAAATTTCAGGTTGAAATGACATAACACATATTGCTTCACCTCTAAATTCTGGAGTCTGCACCTCTATTTCCATCTTTTCAAAATCCTTGATCAATTCCTCTAACGAAGTTAACATATTCAATCTCTCCTTGTGACTTAAAGCATCTGCTACTACATTCGCCTTTCCAGGGTGATAATTTATTGCACAGTCATAATCTTTGATCAATTCTAACCATCTTCTTTGTCTCATATTTAACTCCTTCTGAGTGAAAATACATTTTAAACTCTTATGATCTGTATAGATCTCACACTTTTCCCCGTACAAATAATGCCTCCAAATCTTAAGGGCAAACACAATTGTTGCCAATTCCAAATCATGTGTGGGATACTTCTATTCATGCAACTTTAGTTGCCTTGACGCATATGTTATTACCTTCTCGTGTTGCATCAACACACATCTGAGCCCTTTATACGAATTCTCCTTCCTCATCTGGTAACACCAACACTGGGGTGGTTACCAATCTCTTCTTCAATTCTTGAAAGCTTTTTTCACACTTATCCATCCACACAAATTTCTCGTTCTTCCTTGTCAACTTAGTCAATGGAACAGCAATCTTAGAGAAATCTTGCACAAAACTTCTATAGTATCCGGCTAGTCGTACAAAACTTCTGACCTCCGTAGGAGTCTTGGGTCTCTCCCAATTCATCACAGCTTCTATCTTAGCTGGGTCTACTTTGATTCCTTCTTTATTAACTATATGACCAAGAAATTGTACTTCCTTTAGCCAAAACTCACATTTCAAAAACTTGGCGTACAACCTTTCTTTTCTCAAAATTTCCAAAGAAATCCTCAAATGCTCCTTGTGATCTTCTTCCGTCTTGGAATATATCAATATATCATTAATAAACACTATAACAAACTTATCCAAATATTGCTTGAACACTCTGTTCATAAGATCCATAAATGCGGCTGGTGCGTTCGTCAAACCAAACGCCATTACCAAAAACTCTTAGTGTCCATATCTCGTTCAAAATGTCGTTTTGGGTATATCTTCTGCTTTAATCTTTAGCTTATGATACCCAAATCTCAAATCAATCTTGGAGAAACAAGTAGCTCCTTTTAAATGACCAAACAAGTCGTCGATTCACGGTAGAGGGTATTTATTTTTAATCATCAACTTATTCAATTCACGATAATCAATGCACAACCTCATACTTCCATCCTTCCTTTTTATAAACAACACCGGTGTACCCCACGGGGATACACTCGGGCAAAACACTCCTTTATCCAATAATTTTTACAACTGCGCTGCCAATTCCTTCATCTCGACTGGCGCCATACGATAGTGAGCTTTCGATACTGGTTCCGTTCCAGGAGCCAAAATCAATCGTAAACTCGATCTTTCTATCTGAAGGTAGTCCAAGTAATTCATCTGGAAACACATCAGGAAAATCTCTTACTACCGGAATATCTTCAATCCTCACGGATTCTTTCTCCACATCCTTAACATGAGCCAAATAAACTTCGCATCCTTGATGTAATACTCTCCTCATCTCGATCGCCGTTAGAAATTTCTTCTCTTATCTTTTCCCTTTGAATATCACTTCATCACCATCTTTGGTCCTTAACTTCATCTTCTTACTTTTACACTTTATTTGCGCCTCGTGGTTTGACAATCAATCCATTCCTAATATAACATCGAATTCTCCTAACTTAAAAGGAATTAAGTCAGCAGAAAAGTGCCGACCTTCTATAACCACAATACAATCAGGACAAACTTTATTAACAATGACTTTATCTTGATTTTCTACCTCTATAATCAAGTTAGGTTCCATATGGTACGCAACGCAATTAAGTCTATCAAGAATACTTTCAGAAATAAAAGATCTAGTTGCTCCAGAATCCATCAATACTTTTACTTCTACTGAGTTTATAACGAGCATACCTGCCACCACATCCACATCCGCACAACATCTTTCATTGTCATATTAAAGGTCCTAGCTCTGGGTTGAGCTGTTGGTGCTGGGAGGGGCGGCGGTCCAGCAATTCTAAGAACATTTGCCTTTTGAACAGGCTCCTTGCAGCTTCTGACCATATGACCCACCTTTCCAGATTTGAAAACAGGGTAATTCAGGCTTCTTTGCTCCACTCGGGCACTCCGACGAATAATACCCTTTCTGCTTATACTTGAAACAGGTCACATCCAACTTATTACACCTTCCTGGGTGTCTCTTCCCATAAACCTTGCACTCTTGAATCTGAGGTCTATTATCCTTGCCCGGTTGTCCTGCTTTCTGGAAATGGTTCTTCTGGGCTCCATTACCGGGTTTAAACTTTTGAAACTTTTGGTTCTAACCTCCAGCATTCTTTCCAAACTTCCCTCTAAACTTTGAACTTTCTTGCTCTTGCTCCGAGCTCTCAAACTTCTTTTTCCTACCTTCACTTTCTCTTTTTGTAGCTTCACGCTCTCCTTCCACTATCCTTGCTTTCTGCACTAAAGCGACATAATTCTTGATCTCTAACAATGCCACTTGACTTCTAATCCATGGACTAAGTCCCTGTTGGAACCTTTTGGCCTTCTTCGCCTCCGTATTCACATACTCAGGTACGAATCTAGACAATTCCAAAAATTTCACCTCATATTCTGCTACCGACATATCTTCTTGCCTAAGGTCCAAAAACTTCATCTCTAACTGATCTTGTGTTAGGTCACACACACTGTAGAAGGGCGTTGAATACAGTGTATAATACAATCAAATCGAATTAAGAACCCAAGTATGTAACAAAGAATAATCTTATTAATAAAACAGTGTTGCAATGGAACTGTTCTCTCTCAGTGATGAACAATATCACTAAGAGCTACTAGGGTTACAATGAATAATATTCTCGATAATGATAATACTTATAGTGTAAACCCTATGCTGTGTTTATATACCACACAGTTACAAGATAATCTCTAATTGATATCAAATATAATTTTGTATCCTAAAATATATCAATTAGTTATCATTTCCTCCAAGTCTTCTATTCTTCATAGAATTCTTTTCCATGCATATCTCTTCTTATTTTAGTCTTGATCTTCTTTCCCTTCAATCAGCCACCTTCCTTATCTTAAAGTCTTCTTAAGTCCTGATATTATCTTCTGATGAATATCTTCTGATATCTTAAGTTCTGATAACTTAAGCTCTGATATCTTAAGTTCTGACTTCAGTATAAGTACTGATTTCCAGTTAAGTCCTGATTTGTCCTGTTAGTCAAGATCTGAAAACTAAACACAAATCATTATCAGACATGACATCACAAATATACCTAACAATCTCCCCCAACTTGTAAATTAGCATAATATACAAGTTCAATAGATATTTGATGATGTCAAAAATATTAAGTACAAATGCATATGAGAATTTGACTAAATAACTACAACTCACAGTCCTTGTAACTTTTACCATCCTTAAAGTCTGATATCAGCTTTAGCCTGTATATACTTCAAAATTTAACAGTTGTAGTCCTTGACCTGGCTTCAGTGTGTGATCTCTTGGATGTCAGGAGTTGTTCTGAGATAGTTCTTTAGAAGAGTTCTCTCAGCATATTCAAGTTCATTTATCATCCTCCTTTTAGCATCTTTAAGTTCAGTAGTATCTTCTCTTGTCTGAAAGATAGCAGCCCTGAGATCATTAATCTTTGCTTTCCTTATCTCCTGATCCAATCTGATCAGATAAGCTTTGTTAGACTCCAGATTAAATTCAACACCCTTAATACCCAGAAAAGTAGTGATCTTGGCGGTATTGGGCTTCATCTCAACTAAATCACCATTGTGAGCTCTGTACTTTCGATAGTATAGGTTGTCAGACTTTACAGAGTAAAGTTTCTTTTGCCTTTGAATATCAGATATTAAGTATCTGGCAGCACCATATGTTGACCTGTTCTTCACTTGAAGTAGAAATAAAACATGTTGCAGTTCTTCATAATACTTCAACCGAATTGCATCCTTTCTTATCTGGAATACTCTCCCATATGTCATAAAATAAAGCATTATGTCTTCTTTCAGCTTGGAGTTGTAAACCATCTGTACAGACTCCAATTGATTTAGTCTTTCTGGAGTTGTCCCTAATCCTAGTTCAGTAAGGGATGTAGGATCTGAGGTAGAGTTGTTTATTCATTTTTCATCAGCATTACCCAGTCCTTTTTTATCTCTAGCTTCCTTCCCTTGGATCAGTCTACCCTGAAAAACATTTGTTGAAGTCTTCATAGGTTGAGCAGATTGTTGAGCTTTAGTAAACCCAGGTAGTAGAACTGTTGAAGGTTTAACATGAGCAATGTCAGAGGTTTCCTTTTCTTCTGATTTCAAGACAACTTGAGCTCTGTCAGAGGTTTCTTGAATATTCATTTTCTTGTTCAAAATCAGACTTGTATCTTCATCAACATTTACTTTCAGATCCATGGTTGGCAGATATATCTTTACAGATTCATCAGCTTTTGCCTTACCCTTGAATCTAGGATCAACTTTCACCTGTGATTTGGACTCGACCTTAAATGCCTCAGTATTTGTCCTCTCTTTGATCACAATGCCCTTAGGCTTAGGTGGTTTCTTTGCTGTGACTTGAGTTTTAGACTTTGACTTAGATTTGTCATTTTCAGCTTTCAGTATAATCTCTTCTTCCTTCAGACTTTCAATATCCATGCCTGGATTGTCCTTTAGGAATAGCCTTTTGGAGATCTCTTCATCAAGTTTCAGAGTTTGTTCATCAGAATTTATCCTTTTACCAGTATCAGAACTTGTTCTTTAACTTATAGTTCTGGCTTTCATTGATAAAGAACCCCTACCTTGACTTAGACCTCTACTCCTTTCAGAGTTTCCCTGATCTTCATTATCATCATCCTTACCCTTCAGTGGTTGATCAGTTGTGCATTTTGACTTAATTACTTTCTCCCCTTTTTTGGCGTCATCTGGTAGAAGCAGGGAGACAAGCAATTCCACAGAATTTTGGATTTCATTGAGTTGATTTTGTTGAGCAGCGTGATTCTTTAAAATATCAGATAGTTGAGCTTGCTGCTTTTCTTGAGTCTTTTCTATATACTCAATGCAGTCAAAGGCTGGCTTAAAAAAACATTTTCTTGTCCAATGTGACATTCATAGTTTGCTTAGTCACTGTATCTTGAAGTTGGTCCACCTTGGCTTGAGTTATTGAGTGTTGACCTTGAAGGTTCCTGGTACTCAATGCAGTAACTCTGAGCTGTGCTTTGAAGTCATCATTCATCAGCATCTCATCAGCTTTAGCCAGGTGCTCAGCAAGAACATCTACAGTAGGAACAAAATCAACTTTGTTCCACTCCTTGATCCACTCTCTTCCTCTGTGAGTTTCACTCCAAGGAACTGGTGCATCCTTTCTCACAAACTTCTTAATCAAATCAGCTTTACCAACTATTTGTAGAGGTGCATGTCCTGAAGGACCAGCTGCATCAACATTTATATTTGTAGCAGCTTCACCAGTATTTTCTTCAACAGAATTTGCAGAATCTTCGGTATCATCATCTTTTGATAGAATGATTGTATGTGAAGCAATAGAAGATTCATCTGCATGGACATCATCATCTAGCAGTGGAGTTGTTGGTGGAGTGTGCTGAGAAAGATGTGAAGTAGATGGAGCTTCCAGATACAAGACCATAGGCACATCCAAGTTGTTGATATCAATTTCAGCACTTGTGCCTGGGTTGTCATCATGTACTGGAGATTCTAAGGGGCCTCAGAACTTTCTTTTTGTTATCAGCAGCTAAAAGGTCAGTAAAAGCCCTTTTTGCTAACCTAAAAGATTCTATGTGTTCACTTGCTAGTTGTGGTTCATCTGATGTACAGTAACTGTAAATTAACTGACAGAACCTAGCAAAGTAAACTAAATTATTGTCCTCTTTCATTTTATCTCCTATAAAACATAACACAGTCTTGGCATAATCAAAGTGAGACTGGTTTAGGAGAGCATACCAAATTTGTTGAGTCAGAATCGGAATGGGGTCAAAATTTGAGCATTTGTTTGCGAACGCCTTGGTGATGCAATCGAAGAAAAAGCTCCATTCTCTTCGAATATGTGGGCGTTTAAGTTGGCCCAACTTTGCCAAACTCTCCTCATACCCTAAATTAGCCATCAATTGCTGTAGCAATGGCTCCTCAACAGCAGAACTGAACTGGCAGTTCTCAGGTAGATGTAGAGCTTTTCTGACTGTTGCCGGAGTAACAACGTACTCCACCTCCTTTGCTGTAAAAATGATGCTTGGAGTCCCATCCTTACCACCATCATCATAAAGTCCCGTTCGCCAGAACGTCAGAACTTGAGTTCCAGATAAAGTGGATGGCTGCGTCAAAGCGAACCCTATTTCACTATGAGCCAAGAAGTCTTGAACAAAATGAAGTTCCGACGGAGCTTCACTCTTGGTTAGAATATCAGTGTAGTTGTTGGGGACGAACTTTGCTCCATTAAAGATTAGATTCTTGGGTGCCATTGAAAAAGAAGTGAGAAATAAGAATGCCTGAAAGGTGTTTGGTAAAATGGCTGTGGAAAAACTGTCAGAGAATACAGAGAGAATAAGAGAAAAGAGAGAGAGAGAGAGTATAGAATACAAAAATAGATAAAAGATTTAAAATCTTTTCTCTCTTTTACTTATACACGCCACTTGACAGCAGTTAAGATGAATTGGAACAGTCTTTACACCTGTCAGCCATTCAGTAGTTAAGACAATAGTTAATGGGCACGGGAAATAAGTAATGATTACTATGCACATGCAGTTTTTCAAAAAAAAATGTTCCCACTAAACAAATAATTATGATTGTCTTTGTCTCACTTAAACCAATATTCTGATAAAATAGAACTGTTCAAGTTTTGACCAAAAATAAATCAAATAAATAAATACTGCCACGTAAGCATCAGAACTTGATTATTATCATAATTTAAAGGTCATCAGAATATGGCTTCTAAACTCAAAAAGTGAATGTTTATTTCTGTAATTCTTCACACAAATACTGATATGGTTTCCTCAGAACTTAATCATCGGAAGTTCCATTAGAACTTGTCCTCAGAATTTATGCAACCGATACTTAAACTGTTCATCTAAAACAACATTGATCACCACAGTAATTTTCATCATTCAGATGGAGTATAAGTGTGTGCTTTAAGCTAAATATCAGACAAAGAGTAAAGTCTGATTCACTTCAGTATATCTTAGAAATAAGGCATAACTAAGAACTTTGCTAAAAATCTGTCATTAGTGTGAAGTTTACTATAGAATGAGTTCATGCATGAGTCCACCTCAACTGTTTTGTGCTCATTTTTTGCATCTTTTGATATTCTTTTTCATAGGAGCTCCTCAGTGTAAGTGAATCACAACTGCTTATCAGAATTTATACTATTATCAGAGTATTTCTCCAGTAATTAGAGAATGTGAAAAGTCACCAAGAAAAATTTATTTTGCTTTTCTAATGCATATTACTTAATACCAGCAATGCACTTGGGTCTTCCCTTCCAAATATATTTTTCTCTAGATCTCAAAGGAGTACCTGATATTTATTTCTTTTCTTTACTTTTTCTTTTGATAAATGAGGCTTATCAACACTTGGTACATCCATAAGATTTACCAACATCAGAACTTAACAGATAAGAAGCACTATTCTAGTTTTTGACTTAGTAATAAGATACACAAAGTAAACTTAACCAAGCTCAATATCAGAATTTGCTTGTGTTAAAAGATTTCCACATAAACAATACATTCAAACATGGGATCTTTAGTATATTAGAGACTACTAGGTCAGCATCTAGCACGGTTATCCTTATTGGATTGAATAGTCACAGAAACATTCATATCACTATCAGAGTTTAGAAATTCACATCAGACAACAATCAGCACTTAGGTAAATTTCAATTTAAGCACAGATTACATAAAGATAGTAATATTTGTAAATACTGATCATAAAGTCTGATGTATCAGAACATAAACTAAACAGATTTAGAGAAATAACCTGAAACCATTCCAAGATCATTTACCAATCTTGTAAAAGTACCTTCACGCAGTGGTTTTGTGAAGATATCTGCTAGTTGTTGATCTGTTGGAACAAAATGCAATTCCACTGTACCTTCCATCACATGTTCCCTTATGAAGTGGTACCTAATGCTGATGTGCTTCGTCATTGAGTGCTGAACTGGATTACCTATCATAGAAATAGTACTTTGATTATCACAGTAAATGGATATTTTAGAATATGTTAACCCATAATACAGTAACTGATTCTTCATCCAAAGAATTTATGCACAACTGCTTCCTGCAGCAATGTATTCTGCCTCTGCAGTTCATGTGGAAATTGACTTTTATTTCTTGATAAACCAAGAAACTAATCTGCCTCCAAGAAATTGGCAGCTTCCACTTGTGCTTTTCCTGTCAATTTTGCACCCTGCAAAATCTGCATCTGAGTAACCTATTAGCTTAATGTTTGATTCCCAAGGATACCACAATCCTAGATCAGCTGTACCTTTAAGGTACTTGAAAATTCTTTTCACAGCTGTTAAGTGAGGTTCTCTTGGATCTGCTTGAAATCTTGCACAAAGACAGGTAGCATACATGATATCAGGTCTACTTGCAGTTAGATAGAGTAATGAGCCAATCATACCTCTGTAATCAGTAATATCTACTGATGTACCAGTATCCTTATCTAATTTTGTTACAGTGGCCATGGGAGTGGATGCACTTGAGCAGTCTTGCATTCCAAATTTCTTCAACAAATTTCCGGTGTATTTAGATTGACAAATAAAAGTTCCTTCTTCATTCTGCTTGACTTAAAGGCCTAGAAAATAACTAAGTTCTCCCATCATACTCATTTGATATCTTGACTGTATTAGCTTGGCAAACCTTTTACAAAGTCTGTCATTTGTAGAACCAAAAATGATATCATCAACATATATTTGTACCAAAAGTAAGTCCTTTCCATGGTTGAGATAGAATAAAGTCTTGTCAATAGTCCCTCTGTTAAATCCACTTTCCAGAAAAAACTGAGCTAATGTCTCATACCATGCTCTTGGAGCTTGCTTAAGGCCATAAAGTGCTTTATCAAGTCTGTAGACATGATTAGGAAATTTTGAATCTATAAAACCTGAAGGTTGTTCAACATATACTTCTTTTTCCAATTCTCCATTAAGAAAAGCACTTTTTACATCTATTTGAAAGACTTTAAACTTTTTGTGAGCAGCATAAGCCAAAAATATCCTTATGGCTTCCAATCTAGCAACTGATGCAAATGTTTCATCATAATCAATTCCCTCATATTGAGAATATCCTTTTGCAACCAGCCTTGCTTTATTTCTTGTAATTATGCCATCACTATCAGTTTTAATTCTGAACACCCACTTTGTACCAACAACAGATCTATTCTTTGGTCTTGGCACTAGGGTCCAGACTTTATTTCTTTCAAATTCATTTAACTTTTCCTGCATTGCTTGCACCCAATCAGCATCTTGAAGAGCTTCTTCCACTTTCTTTGGTTCAGTCTGAGAAAGAAAAGAATGATAGAGACATTCATTTGATGTTGTTGTTCTAGTTTTAACACCTACTTCAGGATCTCCAATAATCAAGTCAGGTGTATGTGCTTTAGTCCACTTCCTTGCAGATGAAAGATGATCTCTAGAACTGGATGCTCCCCCATGATCCATGTTGTCTCCATCAACATTTTCTAATACTCCCCCTGAAATTATGCTCTCTAAGTTGGATATTTCAGAATTTGAGTTTCCAAAATTATCAGAACTTGGCCCATCAAGACTTGATGAATCAGAACTTGAAGAGCCTGTTCTAGGTTCTGATGCTTCTTGAGATGTGGTTGGATCTTCAATATGCTCCCCCTGCACAGGTGCATTTTCCTTTGGCGTAGTCACCACAGTTTCAATAACATCAGAGTTTAACCCATCGGAGTTTGCAGTATCAGGATTTAGACTATCAGAATTTACAGAATCAGAATTTAAAACTTCATTCTCAAATCTCAGCTGATCATGATCACTGAAATCTTCAAGTCCAGTAATCTTCTTATCATCAAAAGAGACATTGTTAGATTTCATGACAACCCTTGTTCTTAAATTATAGACTCTGAAGGCTTTTGTGGAAAGTAGATATCCAACAAAAATTCCTTCATCAGCTTTTACATCAAATTTGGATAGCTGTTCAGGATGAGTCTTAAGAACAAAACACTTGCATCCAAATACATGAAAACACTTCAAATTTGGCTTTTTTTTTCTTCACCATCTCATATGGTGTCTTTCCATGCTTGTTGATAAGTGTTGCATTCTGAGTAAAACAAGCAGTCTGCACAGCTTCAGCCCAAAAGTAGGTTGGTAACTTTGCTTCATCAAGCATAGTTCGTGCAACTTCAATAAGAGTTCTATTCTTTCTTTCAACAACTCCATTTTGCTGTGAAGTTCCAGGAGCAGAGAATTCCTGCTTTTTTCCATGGTCTTTGCAGAACTCTTCCATGATCAAATTCTTAAACTCGGTGCCATTATCACTTCTTATGATTTTCATAGAGTCTTTGACCAATTTATCCAGTTGTTTGACAAGATCAATCAAGATAGATGCAGTTTCACTTTTTGTGTGCAAGAAATACACTCATGTGTATATGATAAACTCATCTACTATGACCATAGCATATTTCTTCTTTGCAATAGACATGACATTCACTGGACCAAATAGATCAACATGTAGTAGGTGATAAGGCTCAAGAATTGAAGATTCAATCTTGCTCTTGAATGAAAATTTTCTTTGTTTTGCCTTTTGACATGAATCACAAAGGCCATCAGGAGCAAATACTAATTTTGGCAGTCCTCTCACAAGATCTTTCTTGACTAGTTCATTTATATTGTTAAAATTTAAATGAGAGATATTCTTGTGCCAATCCCAGCTTTCTTCAATTGATGCTCTGCTTAACAGACAGATTGCAGAACCATCAGAACTTGTTGAAAGCTTGGCTTCATAAATGTTACCATGCCTGTATCCCTTCAGAATAACTTTGCCTGTAGATTTGCTTACAACTTCACAGTGTTCTTCATAGAAATTCACATGATAACCTCTGTCACAGATTTGACTAACACTCAGCAGATTGTGTTTAAGTCCTGAGACTAGAGCTACTTTTTCAATGATGACATTCCCAAGATTGATATTACCATATCCCAGAGTTTTTCCCATGTTGCCATCTCTATAAGAAACTCCTGGGCCAGCTTTCTCCACAAAGTCTGATAGCAGGGCTTTATTTCCAGTCATATGTCCTGAACATCCACTATCAAGAACTATGATGTTTTTCCTATTGCCCTGTAATCACAAAAACCACTAATGATTAGTTTTAAGGACCCAAACTTGCTTGGATCCTTTGGCCTTATTAAGTTTGTTAGCATTTACAGCGGATTTAACTTCAGAGTTTATGCTAACATTTTTCTTATCAGATTTTATAGTATCAGACTTTGCATCAGAACCTACACTAGAAGGAATAATGCTAACTTTTTTTAAAGAAGGTTTTATTTGATAATAATCATAGTACAAACTATGATATTCCTTACAAGTATAAATGGAATGCCATAAACTACCACAATGAAAACAAGGATTTTGTGGCTTAAACCTAACAGACTGACTCTTAACTCCTGATTTAGGAGGTTAAGAGTTTATGTCCTTATTCAACCTGCAAAAAGAAGCAAGAAAGTTAGAGTTTCAACAGTTATAGCATTTCTTTCTAGGAGCACTAGGAACAGGCTTATAATTATTGCTTTTATTTACACCTTCCTTTCCATTCCTATTTTTCCTAGGTGGCTTTACCTTGTTTACATTCTTAATCTCTTTCATCTTATGCTTAAGCTGCCTTATTGTCATTAAGCCTATATTGACTTCAGTTGGCTTATCCTGTTTTAATTTGTCAGAAGTTGACTCTGCCTTAACTTCTGTCTCAGTATCTTTCATCTTTTCGGAATCAGACTTTACAGTTATAGCTACAAACTTAATAGGATTTACCCTTGGCTTGACAGTCTGTTTAACAGTAATTGGCTTAATTTGTTCAGTTCCTATTTCACTTTTATCATCTCCATAACCTAAGCCCTCTTTCCAGTTTCCACTACTTAGCAAATTCTGAATTGTTCTTCTAGAGTTAGTCCAAGTCCTGATAATCTCTCTTTCCTTTTCTAACTCAGTTTTTAGAGATTGATTCAATTTTAACACTTCATCTCTAACATAAAAAGTATCATCTCTTTCTTTCTGAGTTTGATGGAACATAACTAACTCCTTTTCTAAATAGTCATTCCTTTTCTTAAAAGCCAAATTTTTAGAAGTTAACCTGTCACGTGTTAAAGTCTGATCTCTATAGCTAATGCATATGGTTTTAAGATAAGATCTCAACTCAGTGATATCATCAGTATGAAAAGCATAAGTTGTTTGAGGTACCTTTAACTCAGCAGTATCAGAACTGCTATCAGCATTTGCCATCAAGGCATAGTTCACCTCATCTTCAGAATCTGAAGTGTCTGTCCAGCTTTTCTTCTTTGTTACAAGTGCCTTGCCTTTGTCACCTTTTCCTTTCTTGCAATCAGGAGATATGTGGCCTTTCTCACCACAATTGTAGCATTTAACATTTGACTAGTCTCCTCTGTCAGACTTTCCTCCTTTGCCTTCAGATTTTCTGAAACTCTTCTTATCAGAACTTCCACTTTTCCTGGAAACCTTCTTTCCCTTTCTGAATTTCCTATAGGCTATCTTTGGGATACCCTTCACCATAAGAGTACACAATTTCATCATCTCTTCATCAACATCCATCTCAGATAGACTTTCAGTTTCTGAATACTCATCATCATCATCGGAACTTGATGAATCTGAATCAGACTTTATGATGAGAGCCTTGCCTTTGCCTTTCTTTGAGGCAGCCACTTTGGGGGATTCCTCCCCAGCCTTAAGAGCAATTGTTCTTGACTTTATCCCATGCCTCTTGCTCCTTTGATCCATCTCAAGTTCATGAGTCTTGAGCATACCATAAATTTCATCAAGAGTAGTTTCATCAAGAGCATAGTTATCTCTTATAGTAGTAGACTTCAAATTCCAACTTTCAGGAAGAGCTAACAAGAATTTAAGATTTGAATCTTCAAGATCATATTCCTTATCCACCAGCGACAGATCATTCAAGAGTTTGACAAATCTGTCATATAAACCAGTTAATGACTCATCAGGTTTTGAGTCAAAGTTCTCATACTCTTGAGTGAGTATAGTCCTCCTGTTCTTCTTAATTGCATCAGTTCTCTGACATCTTGTCTTCAAGGCATCCCATATCTCCTTTGCAGTCTTGCAGTTAATTACCCTGTTTGACATGATATTATCAATGGCACTATGCATCAAATGTCTTACCTTTGCATCCTTGGAAATAAATGAGATATCTTCAGCTGTATACTCACTTTTCTCCTTTGGTACGATCTTTGCTGGCTGATCTGCAACTACAACAGAGAGCTTGGTTGGCTTATGTGGTCCTTCTTTAATTCTGTCAAGGTATTCTGGATCTGTAGCTTCCAGAAACATAGTCATCGTCACTTTCCATATGGGATACTCAAAAGGTCTCGGCATGGGAACCCTAATAGTCTCATATCGACTGTGGAATTGAGTCTTTGGAGTTTCTTCAGTTTTGGTGGGCTTGGTTGGAGTTTGTTCTTCTTCAGACATGATTGTTTTGGATCTTTACTGTATATGTGTTAACAGATAGGCTCTGATACTACTTGTTAGGTCACACACACTGTAGAAGGGGGTTGAATACAGTGTATAATACAATCAAATCGAATTCAGAACACAAGTATATAACAAAGAATAATCTTATTAATAAAACAGTGTTGCAATGGAACTGTTCTCTCTCAGTGATGAACAATATCACTAAGAGCTGCTAGGGTTACAATAAATAATATTCTCGATAATGATAACACTTATAGTGTAAACCCTATGCTGTATTTATATACCACACAGTTACAAGATAATCTCTAATTGATATCGAATATAATTCTGTATCCTAAAATATATCTGTTAGTTATCTTTTCCTCCAAGTCTTCTATTCTTCATAGAATTCTTTTCCATGCATATCTCTTCTTGTTTTAGTCTTGATCTTCTTTCCCTTCAATCAACCGCCTTCCCTATCTGAAAGTCTTCTTAAGTCCTGATATTATCTTCTGATGAATATCTTCTGATATCTTAAGTTCTGATAACTTAAGCTCTGATATCTTAAGTTCTGACTTCAGTATAAGTACTGATTTCCAGTTAAGTCCTGATTTGTCCTGTTAGTCAAGATCTGAAAACTAAACACAAATCATTATCAGACATGACATCACATATATATCTAACATCTTGCATATAACTTGACAAATACTTCTCCAGAAACATCTCAGTAAACTTCTCCCACGATAAGTCCTTTCCTTCCAGCAACGTCTTTGAAGATTCCCACCAAAAACTCGCTTCATCTTTAACGCTAACTCAAACGCTTTCTCCATTTCTCTTAACCACGACTGAGCTTTTATCGGGTCTAACAAACCTAAGAACTCTGGGGGATGAACAGATTGAAAGTGTTTGAAGTTTCCAACTTTAGGGGCTACGAGTTGTTGCAAAAGCTGAGCAAGTCTGCTCATCATGGTGATTTCTGGATTCACTTCTGGGTCTTGGGTTTGGATTTCTTCTTCTTGGTGATCTGGTGAGTTGGCCATTTCTTACAAACCTGATTGAGCAATTATTTAGCAATACGACAGCATGGCATATATATAACAACATTTTATTACGAAATCTCTTTTGCGGGTTTTAAGCTCTACCCATTTTGGCACATGCAATCCTATTACTATATAATTCTCATATCAGTGTTTTTCTCATGGCACAGGATATGATTTCACGAAATTTTAAACGCGGTTGTATGAAAACATGGTATACAAAACAGTTTATAAAGATTTTCATGGAGCACAATAAGGAAACAAGATATATATTTGATTCATTAATCCAAGGGTACATAAACAAAGTCAGATTATCACAAGTTCTGGAAATAGGTACAATATTATAACAGGGTTAAACAGAGGAAAAACTAGAAAACATCCCCTATCTACCCCTAACTTCTAACAACTACTACCACAAGGTTCCGAGATACAATACAACAAATGAAAAAGGGATCCCGGCATCTGACCAAGTATCCCAAAGCCTACCGGCATTGAAAAACAACAACTACGGGCTCCACCAAAAGTCCCGCCTGACCAACACTGACATCTAATCATCCAAAATATCTCTCAACACAACCAACATCCAGCGAATGATCTTATGCAGCCTCTAGGCCTCAACATCAGCATCACTAGTGGATGGTCCCTCATCCAATCTCCTCCGAGCAACCTGCTCCACCAACTGGATCCTAGCTCTTCACTCATCCATCACTACTGAAGTCCTCTGCCTAGAGTCTCGAATCAACCTATCCACCAAAGCTCCTAACTCAGCAATATGAGAGTAAACAAAATCTCGATCCTGGGCTAACTTGCCACAAACACTGACATGCACAATCTTAGGCATCTCAGACTCTGGCTCAGGGGCAGGGGTCTCTGACTTTGGCCTCAAGGGTGATATCTGTATAGGGATCTTACTACTCTCAGATGGTACCTCCTCTGGATCTGAACTAACATACACATGCTTCTATGAAGAGGGTGGAATGGGGTCCACTAGGGTACCGGTCAAACTAACCTTTGAATCGGAATCACTACCACTATTGGGATCCTGAGAGAAAACACAAAACAACAACTAAAAAATTGCGTTAGGGTTAAATAAAGCTTCCAGCTAACTCACACCCTAACTCTAGTCACCACTTTAGCTTATATATACTTTCCTTAGACTATACCTAATAGTCTAACTCAACTCTATATGAGTCGAACTCTCTCGCGATATAGATATACACCCAAAATACCCCTTTTTTTTATTCCTAACTTATCTCAGGGACTAGATCTTATAGCTCTGACACCAACTTGTGACGCCCTCATTTTCGGGGTTCGGAAATGAGGACCCCCTCACCTCTAAACTATGAATTAGATAAGTATAAACCCCGATTATCAACTAACAGGATCAAACAAGATAAAGTATGAGACAAGATTACAACTACCAACCATAGAATATAATTTACACCCCAAAATAAAATCAAATATACACAGTCGATCCCGACATGGAACCGACAGATAACCCATTGTATCTTAACAACTTTTCGGTTAAGCGCTTGCTCACTCAAAATCTGTACTACCTGCTCTGGCAACCAGAAGCCCTCAACACGGTAGGGACCACCAGGTACGCTCTTACGAGCAGTGTGCCTAAGCCTGGCCATCTTCTTGTTTAACTGTCATGGTTAGATTAAAACAAAATATATGAGTATAAAAACCAGCAAGTAACTCAAAAAAACAGCTCTACGATATAAAATCCACAATATACCATTACTGATCTCAGGGCATTCTACTTTATCATTTCTAGGTGGAAGATTTCTATCTTTTGGGCTATGAAAAGGGTTATGAAGAAAACTTTGGGCTTTCAAGGAACAAGGCTCAAGATAGGGTGAAAACCGACATTCATCACAAATCATTAATAGGATCACAAATGATCTTTCAAGTGGAAAGGGATAATCTTTTTATCATTGGAAATCAACTTATATGATTGATAATATCAACAGAATTAAAATCAGGGTTCACAAGCTTTAAGCTTCACAATATCACAATCAATTCTTTCAAAATAATATAAACCTTTTCATTTTAAAGGAATCAATTGTTGAATAGGAAATTCAATTCCTCTTTTCTTTTTAAATAGTTATGGAACCCTTGATTGGACTAATTTATCTTTCATTTCATAATAATACGGGTGATCAGCCCGTATCAACCTCCATTCGGTCTTTAAGGTACCAATGGCATAATTTCAGCCTTAAATTAGACTAGCCCCGATGGACTAGTCCCACTAGTCTCTTACGTCTCAATCCAATCCATCAGGAATTCGTTTGGAAAACTTTGTGTTGGAAAAAGAAGGGTTTTACTAAATTCATTTTATCATTACCAAGAATGTGAAATCATTCAGACTCTTTCAATTCGAAACTCATTCTTAAGTTCAATTTCAAGAATTTAAAGTTAAGGAAACGAATCAAGGATAGTTAAGGAAACGAATCAAGGATAAGCAAGGTTCAATTCTAGGGATCTTGATCAAATGATAACAAGGTACTCAAGTTAGGGAAATCAAAATCGTTTCAAGGATCAATAGGGTATAAGGTAAACAAAGGAATGAGGATCATTACACAAGGGGTTCATAAAGGTACTTATAGGGTTTACAACAGTTCATGGTATAACAAGTGATCAGAATAAGAAAAGTTTACCAAAGGGCTGGATCAATAAACTATCAATGACAAGTTCACAAGATCAAAGACAAGGTATCTCAAGAATCAATAACATGGGTACTTTACTATAAAAGTTCAATACTCTACATGGCATGAACAATATCCTCTTTATAACCATTTACACAAGTAAATAGAGTTACTTGCCTGAATTCGCTTTCCGGTTTCACAAGGGTTGAACTACTGCTACTGAGTATACCTTTCCCTTTCCTAGCCTGAATGCCCTCACGCTCCGAATCTACAATCAAAACCAAAACCTTAATTAGATTCCCGCTTGACGTTCCCAGAACGCTTAACATTTCCCTTAATCGCAATACCCTAAGAGTATATATATACTCAAATATATTCACAACATGTCTATACCATAACTCGAATACTTTAACCATATAAACTTCGAATCACGCATTACGATGCGAAAACGACATATAACGTTTAATCCTTGCATTTTCAATCTATACTTAAGTTATTATATCACTTATATAGCCTTATATCATGACTATTCAATTCTTCCCTTTTCATTATCCAATTCGAACCAAAACTCACACATAAATCACATAATTTCTAAAAATCACACATCAATCCCTTTTTATGCCTATTTTTCATTCGGCTATAACCACAAAAAACAATCCAAGAATCAAACATTGACATGCATATATCAAAATTGCATAAAAACTTAAGATCAATCCAACTCTTATTCTCTTTAACTCATTTTTAACTTGAACGCTTACATGCAAAGCTATATCTTAACATGCACCCAAATTCTCATGTCGAACCTCGCTAGTAACTAATGCAATTAGCATATAGACCCACAAAAATCAACTTAACCTTCTTTTAACCATAAGATCCATTCGGATTTTTCAAAAGAAACACACATGCATAGAGAAATTTTGACATGCAAAGTTCTAAATCACAAATTCAACTTGTTTTAAGCCTTAACTTAGACATTCAACTCATTTCCCTTAGAAATCAAACCTAACTTACTCGATTATACTCAAATCTTACATGTAATTAACAATTTACTTCTTTTAAACCAATAACCATTCTAATTTCCCACTATTATTGTAAAACTATAATCCACAATCATTTTGTTCAACAAAATCAACTTAGTAACTTCAAAAATCAAAAACCCATTCGGTTTTTAGAAAATCACCACATGCAAATACCGAAATTAAGTTTATAAATATTAGAGCTCAGTAATAACATCATCACTCACCACCGGTTCACCGAAGTTCATCACCGGTGGCGGTGGCTTTATGGTGGTGCCTTCATTCGAGGGTGTCCAACCATAAAACCCCCGATTTTCCATCAATTTCTCAAAATAACTAACATGCACATCTTAGATATCTTTCATTTGCAAGAAATCATGCTTAAACAAGGTAACAATAACAACAAGAACCGAGAGGTTCTCGGCGAACACACACACACATCGAACACACACAACACAACTACACCTACATGCAAGTGTATTATTGCATCTTTAAAGTATAAGAAGCTTAAATCTTGATTCAATATTGAATTTTAATGGAGGTTATGGAAGGAACAAGAAGAGAGAGAGATTATACCGAGAGAGAGAGAGAGAGAGAGAGAGAGAGAGAGAGAGAAAAAAGAGAAAGCCGAGAAAGAGATGAGAGAAAAAGAGAGTGAACCGGGTGAGGAAAAAGAAAGAGGGAAGGGGAATGAGGTTATATATAGTGAGTATTCAAAGGTATAAATTTCTTTTACCCATTAGCTTTTGGGATTTTCCTTTTATTCCTTAATTCCGATTTAAAAAAAACAATTTTGATAAATGAACAACCCTCTCGGAAAAGATGGGAATGCAAAGAATGAAATTTTAAAACGTAGATCTCGAAATTAGCTTTCTAGCCATATCTTCAGAATAATTTTTGAGCTAAGGATCGATTAGATACGGATTTTTACGCTGGAAATAGCATTTTAACTCCATAAAATCATTTTAAAATACAACGATCACAAAATAAATCTGCCAATTATTTTTAGAAAGTCTCTAGGAGTATTTTGAAGATGAAAAAACAAATTTCATGCCTTGACCATTCTCGAATTATTTTAAAAAAATGTATAAAGGTTCAATAAACCTTATTTCAAATCGAATAATTCTCTTAAATCCGTTTCAAAAATTAATAGATCGCGTAATCATGCATACAGACAAGCAAGCACATATATTCACACATCACAACTCATGTCTGATCATAAAATTTCCCTTTTTATCATTATTCCTCTTTTCGCGTACCGGGTCACGTTTTGCCTGACGGCCCGACGCTCAGCGTTTCAATTACGCTTCACAATTAACTTTACCAACTGACATGTCACTAGAACGCAATACTTACTTAAACATTCCATTTCACATAAACACACACATTTCACATTTAAACATTTTAATCCCTTTTTAAGACGAGTTCCGTTCTACGTGACGGCCCGACAACATAGCTTAACCCCTAAGCTGACTCTTTAAATTGGAACGCATCTATCTACGCTCCCAGATACTAATATACAATAAAGACAATTAACCATCACTTAATCACATAATTTATCATTATACCATAAAATCATACGGGATTCACTTAATTACGTCGTGAAATTCCCAGTCGTTACAACTTATTTGAGTTTGGAGTTTATAAAGTTAATGGGCTAGACGAAATATTTTTAGACTGGGCTAATTTCAAAAATGGGTTGCTCTACTACTATATATATAACTACTAATTTTTTTTTTTAAATTCCTCCTGGACTTGAACCCAGGTAAGCCCTTTAGTAGTTCCGTCTCTGATTCCATGTTTGGTCAAAGAACTTTAAAACACGGGCAGAAAAGTCAAACGTACCAAAGAAAAGGAGTAAAATTTAGTGCATGCATCTGCAATTAGAGCTATTCACGAACCGAGCCGAGCCGAGTTTTGAGATAAACGAGTCGAGTTTTTATTTTTTTTTCTAACGAACCGAACCGAGCCGAGCTTCTTTACCGAACAAAAAAACGTGTTCGAGCTCGAGCTCGTTAACTAACGAGCCGAACTCGAACTTGTTCGCGAACATATATGAGTCGGGTCGAGCCCGAGCCGAGTCGAGCAGCTCGTTAATGAATTAAAAAACAAAGCAACTTTAATGGCTCAATTAACTAGTTCAAGCCCAACCTAATTATAAAATCTTTTATCAAAACCCAACTACTAGACCAGTATTACCAAAACCAATTCATGCCTCGACAAACAAAAATATATGTTCCTCTGTTTGTCCTCTGTTCTTCTTCTTCACCTTCCCGCTAAATCTCAATACCCTCTAATCTTTATTATGTTTCAACTCACATACAATACACACAATTGTATTAATAAAGTGCGGCTTCAGATTCTAGATTTATCAACAAAGTGCAGATTCAGATTGGGGCTTTTATCAATCCAGATTGGGGTTTTATGGAGAAGTTAAATGGGTATGTAAGCGGGTGTTTTGAAGAGATTATTCGATTTGGTTGTGTTTTACGTTTAGTTTTGATTTAAATTTGGTTTTGATTTATCTGTGCTTTGAATTTGGTTTTGGTTGTGTTTTTCTCTGTTCATCTCTTCGATATATGCGTATATTTACCTAAACTGAACCAAACTAACTGTTGCAAGTATAATTCAGAATATTCTAAAAATGTTGTTTTTCCGAGCTTTAATGAGCCGAGATCGAGCCGAACAAGTTCGAGCTGAGTTCGAGCCGAGCTCGAGCCGAGCTCGAGCCGAGCTCGAGCCGAACATACTAAAACTTGGCTCGAGCTCGTTTTTCTTGTCGAACATATTTTTGTGTTCGAACTCGAACTCGAATTTATAAATGAACCGAGCCGAACGAGCCCTTACCAAGCCGAGCTTGAGTTTATTCGCGAATAGCTCGGTTCGTGAACAGCCCTATTTGCAATGCTAGTGACATACCTGAAGATCATTTAAGTACAGTCCATTATGATTCCCCCCGTAAATGTACATTTTATGATCAATAACTGCTGCTCCATGCTGCAAATTTAAGGACAGGGAATGCTAAGAAGAAATTTAAAATAATTTAAAGGTAAATTTCATGTAAGAAATAGAATAGAGGACCTCGTATGGGGCTTTCGGCTGTGGACCAGATACCTGAGGTGTGACCCATATATCATACAGGCCTACCAAGGCCCACTATTACAACATCTTTATCCTGAGCTTCTAGGACATTCCCATTTTCAATGACACACTCAACTTTTGAATTACTCTACCAACAAGACATAAATGAACAGGTTACTAACAAGAAGCAGGAGCTACAAAAAAATACACAGCACAAAAACGACAGCATAATGTAATTATTATAGCTTATAGTACAGTTACAAACTGCCATGATTCTTCATTTTCATGTGATACTTACGAAATTCCTGTATACTGATTGGATGGCCAATAGTAGAACCTAAACAGGATTATTTTAAAATTTGAATTTGAACAAGTTGTTATGAAGAACGGGGACAATGAGAGCACAAATAGGACATGCATATCAACTAAAAACAGACTATGGATGGTGGGGGAAAATCATCTGATTTATAAATAAATCTATATGATCACTTGGTGTATCCAGTTCCATTCTAATATCATTAATATGAGAATAATGTAACTTTCTAAACCCTCCTTCATCTTCCAGAAGAAAAACATATAGTATCACAGATCACTTTCTGGAAGCTGCATAGCTTTTGAGCGGTTCCTGTCGCCTTGACCAGTTAGTGCCTCAGAACACTGATACCATCTTATTTGTACAATGTAAAGCAAGTTGTCTTTCTAATATTATTAATTAGTTAGAGTTAAACTTTTAAGAAATATACAGGGATTTCCTGTACTTTAATCTTGCAGGCCTGTATATAGAATATGAAACAAGTATTGGTGGCATATTGCATCTGCTAAGTTTTCTCTCAAACTGATCGAAAGTAGTCTTAAAATGTAAGGTTTATACCAACCTGGATCTTCTTCCTGTTCAAGGAATGTAAATGTAAGGTTTTTGCTGTAATGATGTTTTAGTACTATCGAAGCTGCTGGTTTACACTAACCTCAAGTATCTTTACAAAAAGTCGCATAGCTTCAGTTGAAGCCATGTTGTCAAGCCCATTCCAGCTGCAAGAAGTTTGGTTTCGCCGATCAAATATCTAAATAAACAAAGTAGCAACTAACAGAAACAAGCTTGTAATAAATCTTAACCAAGTGTCTATCTAGAGTTACCAGTTAGAGCTTGTATAGAGGTAAATCTTATATGCACCTCTCCCTAGAGCCTAGGGATGGGGAGAAGCCTTAAGATGTCTGTCTTTTGGAGAAGGTGTGACTACTAATGGAGTGAACAATACTTTCATTCTAGCAACGAAGCATTCAATGACAATCAACAATTTCATTTACAGACATTCCAAACTTACATAGTATTATTCTCTGATAAAAACATATAACTAAACTATTGGTAAGGTATAGCCTGTATCCACATTCAACTAATACACATTTGAAGAGTTCTTTGTTCATCAAACATATAGTTTTGGTGTCATAAAAATGATCAATCAGACTTCTGATGAGTATACACTTTGTGGTGAGAAGAGTATGAGGAATTCAAGGAATTTTACATTGTCCTACAGTTGCCTGCATATAGCAATGATTTTCATTCGAAACTAAACAGTAAAAATATAAAATCTACGTTATTCTCGTAGTCGCGTGCATAATTTAAACAGAAAGCAACAACAGGTACCAGTACAGCCGTACTCTGAACAATCCCAGTAAAATTTGAAAATCCAACATTAAATTTCAACAATGCCAATCACAAATTGAGGGGCTAAATCGCTAACTTAACCAAATGTAAACTCCCCCTTATCCACATGCATAAATGACTTGACTAGTAAATCCACCGAAAATGAAATCAAACAGCATCATACACACAGAAACACTATTACACTTAAGCTAATTACTAGATCAAAACAAAGCACACATCATTTCCAACTCAAATACTGACACAATGACATACTATGAATATAAAATCAAGTCAGCAGTTCCGTAGACATAATTTAACATCACAGTACGGTAAAAGTAAGCACCAAGATGAAATAAAATTACTCAAATAACAACAAAATCCATTACCAAAGAGCAATAACACAATCACCGCAAACACTAATGAAATCATCTTCACATCGCAATCTCCAAAGTAGGCAAATATGCAGTCCAGTTAACAAATCAATTACGCAGAAAACAGCATCACAACATACAATTCAACAGGAACACAATCAATCAGTCAATCAATCAAATCAAACGGTAGATGAGATAGTAAAATGATGACCTGTTGATATAATCCATAGAGCAACAGAGCAACATCGTTAGAAAACTTAGAGGTAACAGAAGAAGAAGAGTTAGGAGATCCATCAAAACCAGCATAAGCAGCTGCTGCGAAGAATCACTCAGGATAAGCTAGGCCTGACCCCATCACCATCGAGATCCAGAGAGATCCAGCAAGAGAGATTTTAGAGATCACAACTATTTAGTTATATCAAATCAAATGTATGTCTTGTGCTATAATAGTTATTACACATCATCCAGGTTAAATGTATGTTTGATAACAGAAATTGATATAACCACACAGTCATGCGGAAACTAAGAGGCTCAAAATCATGATACAAAGAAAAATAATTATCGATAAGGTTACAAGCCTACAATACCAGTGATTCCTGGGAACTCGATGATACTATTATCCACAGTTCTGAAACACAATACGTACAATCACTATTCCCACTAAAACATGGCTGAAAAACCAGATCACCGATAAAATTAACTTGTAGATAATGAACATATACCAAGAGCACCTAACCCATTTCTAAAACAAACTCACGCTACGAAATCGATATCGAAACTCATAGAGTCTCTTTCTCCCAACTTCTATAATCCCCAAACTAGCTGAAACTGATTACAGATTCTTAAAGAGAACCTAAAATAACTATTACATCTTTAAGGTAAATAAACAAAAAGCTACAAGTCAGGACTAAACTATAGAGTAAAAATAATACATACACACACAACCTATAACTGGAGGTATAAAGCTTGAGAGAAGCCAAGCAAGACTCACCAGTAGAATGAACTTCGATGGTTAGAGTGTTAATAACTCTAATCTTTAACGTCACTTCACTGGATATAGTTCACGTGATACGTCTACTATATGAATGTCAATTACAGTCCAATAGCCGATAACTATTAATGGGAGAATCACGAGAATTATATATATACAACACTTGCTTCCATGGTTTATAGATGAACTGTACAAATTTTCCGTTCGTTCAAGTTAGAAAAAGAAAGTGAAGGGACAAAAACTAAAAGGAAAGATCTTCAGAAAATACTGTATCCTTGCAAACTGCAAGAAGCATTTCGTCGGGCTCGTCCCATTTATGCGACATTTGAACGAGTTTTTCATTTTGACGTGATAGCCACAAATTCACAAATATGGTATAAAACGCCAATTTTTCTAGGGTTCTGCCAATGTTAGGCGTTCTCACGTAATTTCCTTCCTTCCCGTTTCTACTTGTGTATGATTTTAACTCTCATATTAAATTAAAGAAAAATTATTTTGGTTTCATTTTTTTTAGTAGTTATGTAAACCTATTTTTAGTATATATTTTTTATTTTAATTAAAAAGTTGTTTATATATGACTTTTGTTGCTACAAGGTGTCATGGCCGAGTGTGCATTTATTATGTGAGTGCATGTTTTGGAACGCCCATATTTAATTCACAAAATATTATTTTAATTTCATTTTTTTTTGTAGGATAGTTATGTAAACCTATTTTTAGTGTATATTTTTTTATTTTAATTTTAAATATTCTTTTATGATTTTAGTTGCTTGAAAAAGGGTATCATGGGGAATTTTTTTTTCTTTACGAGGCTTCTTAATCAAGAAATAAAAAAGTGTAGTTCTACGTAATATATGAAAATGTTATTTGTTTGATATAGACTTATTTAGTATGGTGTGAGCACTGTTCCAGAAATCGCTAGGCATGCCAGGGCAGTGAGGGTACCTTCGAGAGATTAATCGGCAAGTCGGAGATTAATCAGACTGATTAATCGGTACATTAATCGGAAGAATATAAATATTATTTTTAATTTTTATAATTATATAATGATCAAAATGTCAAATATTTGTTTGAAAAAAGAAATTAGAATGATATTAAACAATATCTACACCTTTGAGATGCGTTATGTACTAATTATTGTGTTTACAATATTAACTATATTTTAATTCACACTTTTAAATTAATTATAATATGTTATTTTTATATTTCAAGTGAGAAAATAAATATATTAGATTACTTGTTACTTCTTACCGATACTTTATATTTGAAATTGACATGATATTGTGTGAAATTATGAAATTAATGAATTAAAATTATAAAAACGTATAAAAAGTATTTTTTTTATTTATTTTCCTCCTATACCGCCTATGACCGATTTTTGACCGCCTAGCCCGCCTAATCCCGATTTTTACCCGATTTTTTGAAAAAACGCCTAAATCACCGCATAGGTCCGAGTCGGGGCGTTTTACCACCGCCTAGCGCCTAGGTGCCGCATAGGCGGCCGCCTTGACCGATTTTTAGAACACTGGGTGTGAGTATTAAAAATAAAACTAGTTTTATACCCGCACGAGATGATTATTATGTCTTTATAATTTTTTTGAATATTTATTTATTATCTAATAATTTTATTTTCTAAATATATTTTATGTTCTTAATGAATAATGTATTTTTTAAAAAATTGCACTTTTTGTACTTATATATTTAGTTATTATTATATTATTATATTTAACATCGATAACCTAAATATAACATAGGTATTATAATTTATTTTATTTCTTCCACTGTTTGATTTTTTCTCACATTATAAATTTGTAAATAGAATATTTTAGTCATATTCATAAAAAAATATAAGTAAGAATTAATAATTTTTTTGTTAATCGGGCATAATATTTTATAATTTTTCGGTTCTAGTAATGATTTTGAAAAAAATATTTTATACTTAATTGTCATAGTACTATTAAATATATTTTATTAGCTTTGTATTTCAGTTTTGAATTGTAATTTTTTTATATTATTATTATATTTCTTCCTAATTTTAATGTTTTATAGGATTCATGTGCTCTATTTATAATGTATTTTATTAAATTTGTATTTCAAATTTAAACTATAACAGTTTTTATTAATATATTTTTTCCTTGTTTCTAAGTTTTATAGGATTCATGTGCTCTATTATATTAATATTTTGATATAAAATAATATTTTAACTTTAATTAATTTCTCTTTATTGTTAATACATACGTATTTTAAATATATTAGAAACAATTAGAGTTTATTGTGAAAATTACTTTTTCTAGTAGGGGTGGGGGAGTTTTATATGACGCCATATTAACTTCATTACCGGATGTTACATATTTACATTTAAAAAAAACTTAAAATTAATATTATTATTTATTCCTAAATTATTTAATTATCTAGAAATGTATTAAATATTTACCTATTATATTTGTACCTTTTTTATATTAGTTTTAGGTTTATCAACATATGTATGGTGTTACCGACAAAAAAAAACAACATATATGGTGTTACGTGAAAGAGATATGTCCTAAGTTCAATCATGTATGATGATTTAGGAATAACTTTTATGTAATCTGTTTTGATTTAATTGATATTAATAAAAGACTTGTTTTGTTTTTATTGCGGGCTGTATCTATTTAAATGTTTAAATAAGATATACCACAGTTTAAAGTAAAGCTTTTTATGGATTGTGATGAGATCATAATAATGAGACCTAAAAGATGATAACTCTAAACTTAAATAGTTCCTGGTCGTAGGATTACTAACTGGTAATTAATAATCCGCAAAGATCGGTACATACTATGTTTGCTTCATTATGAAGGATGTCTGTTCTCATAGACATTTGTGTGGTGACACTATAGCTAGTATGTAGGTGTTTATTATTGAATAAGTTCACTGAACATGACTGACACAGCTGAACAACTGATGGAGTTCACTCACGTGTCAGCAGTTGTTCACATAGTGATAGTTGTACAAGTATCCTTAGACTTGAGGTCATCATTGTCATCTTGTGTACACTGTACTATGCTTTGGTTTAGTCTAAGTCTCAAGAGACAATTATAAGGGCTCTACTGGGTATAGGAATTTGTACACGAAGATAGTGTATGATCAATAAAGGATCTACCCCTTCCAGTGTAGGAAGAGAATGTTCAATATTGATCTACTTATGTTAGTTCAGGAATCTCTGGCTAGAGTGAATGAAATTAGAAAGGAGTTTCTAATTTACATTAAATAGAACTAAGCATAGTGAATGGGAAAACAAGTGATTAAATAAGATAGGCTTGACACAAGTTCCATGCCTTGTATTTAATCGTGACATTGCAGGGTAGAAGGAATTAATTGTACGGTAACTACTCACTGAATAGGTTCTTGGTAATCTAAGCAGTGAATTCGTATTATCCGGATAGTCGCGATATGCTGAGAAGTATCCCTCACGATGTAGAATAAATATGATTAATTAATTAATCATATTTAATGAATTAGAGAATTTATATAAATAATGATAAAATAGTTTTATTATTATTTATTTCTACTACCGGCTTAATATTGAACCTACATGGTCACACCATAAAAGAGAATGATTTAATGGTGGAGAAATTAATTAATAATGGCTGATAATTATTTATTTATGAAATAAATAATTAATTGGAAAATTTAATAATTGATTAAATGAGATTTAATTGATTATAAATTAATTAAGAAAAAGTTCTTAATATTATTAATTAAGAATTTAATTTTTGGAAATTAAATCAAGTGAGAGAATTATTTCTAAAGTGTTTATGAAAAGGATTAATAATTAAAAGGTGTTTTAATTATTAGTGAGAATAATAAAGGGTTAATAATAATAATATTTTATGGGAAAATTTTCAGCTAAAAATTTTGCCTATAAATATACTGTTATAGACCATATTTTTGCCTCAACCAAAAAGATTTACAAAACCCTAATTCTCTCCATCTCCTCCTCCTTCATTACAACGTTTTCTTGGTGGATACCGGTGGAGTGCTTCACACTTGAGGAGCAGCTGCTAAGGATCTCCGTTCATCGTTTTTGGATCGCCATTAAAGACCTCCATCTTTCCATTAACGTAAAGTTTCTTAAGTTAAACATACTGAACTACGAATTAAATATTATTTTTCGCATGGATCCTGCGGAGGGTTTCGTTTTTTTTAAGATTTAAATTTACGTTTTCGTTGCGTTTATGTGCTAAAAACCCTTCAATGGCATCAGAGCTACTTGCGAAAAGTTTTTAATTCGTTTATGTGTTTAACTGTTTTCGATATATGAGCATGTACGTGATTCGCCATGATTTGATGTTGATATAATATATGATATTAGTGTAATGGTTTTGAATATATGATATTCATGTGAGTTGTATAATCATAAGATGATTATGTAATCTGTATATATACTGATATATACATGATTTATGTTTGTTCTAATTACGAGAATCATATTAGATACGGATTCTGAATTGACTGCTGCAGATTTGCTGAAATCTGGGTCTGGTGTCCGATTTACGCAAACGAATACCCTATTCTATAGTTAAACGAGCGTCTGAACAAAACTGATAGCAAAAGCTATCAACGACTCGTCTGTAAGGCGTTTGACGTCGTTTACTGCCCGTAAACATTGATTCTTGTTTTTCTGATTTGATTCTGATTTTTCTGATTTTTGTCATATTTTATTTTTATGATTAGATCATGGATAATATGATATGTTAAGATCAGATTATGTGCTTTAACATGATTTTATGTGTTGTATGAGCATGGTGGATGGTTATGGCCTTTCGACCTTAGTGTAATGGTTTTGGTTTTAAATACGACTTGCATGTCGTCAATCTTTGTAATCATAAATCTCGAATGTAACTCGAGTTATTCTTGTAAGTTCATTATATTAGTTTTACTTTCAATCATGTAATGTAATTGAAGACTCAAGAAGGCTATCCAATGGAGGTAATACAAAGAAGAAGACGAGGCATACAAGAAGTCTAAATAAAGAAGAAGACTTATGTAATAAGTAGTTGTATTTATTTCTATCACCATATTAGATTGACCTTGATCTTTATCATGAGCTTGATAAAGATCACATAGGATGGGGCCATAACCAAACACATTTACTTTATTGCACTTTACATTTACTTGTTTATTTAATTTTATATATGAGATATATGCCTATGTTTACCATGTGATGATAGATTTAGGTGAACTTAAATCAATATAAGGTGTGCTCTAGAAAATCTAGAATAGGAATCGTTTCTTGCCTTAACAATAAATAATATGAATACGATCATGAGATTCTTGTGTTTATGAAACACGTAATTGAATATGAATTTTCAATATTGAGAGAAAGGATGATTCTGTCAACAACAGATTTCTATCTATAAGAAAGGGTTATTAAGTGACGGCTCTTGACAATGCTCCACCCGATCTGGAAATCATCTGATTATCGATTATTGATTTGAAATATTTAATTTAAAAGGAAGAATCTCTTTATAATATGATTATGATTGTAACGTAATATAATCCTCTAAAATTAAATAATATCAAGTAGTAATTGGCCAATGACACTACGGGCTTGTGTCGGTCATAGCCTTCCAACATGGTAAAAAGTGGTTCTTATTTTTAAATCATTGTCGTTTCGTGCTACAGCCGAGGGCTTTGATTTCGAAATAAGAAATACTTGTCTATTACATAGAGATGTGTACATTGAATTAGAATTTAAAGGTTGGTACGTGCTACAGCCATGGGTCGTTGGAGACTGATTCAATTGTACGAAATGTTGGGTTAGACTTGACTTAGAATATTGAGTTTGTCGGGCCACAGCCGTGACTCAATTATTCAAGAGGCTAAACTTATATTAGGGAATAACATAAGATGTAATTAACAAGAGTTGTCTGCCTATTGAACATCACATGACGTTTCGTGCCACAGCCGAGGTTGTGTGATAGAATGTAGGATCCCTATTCCCACTAGCATTATGAATGCTTAATTTTCACTTAGGGGGTTGAAAAAATTAGATAAACTAGTGGGAGACACTTATGAATAAAGACCCGATTCATATAGTGTTTTGAAATGAAATTGAATATTTGCTAAGTGTTGTTATGTGTTTATCATTTACAGATTTACTATATTTGTCATGTATTCTGCACTATCACTCCGGAGCATACTAGATGCTCACAAGTTGACTGTTCCTAATTTAGCTGTTTGTTTTCATTGTAACAAGTTGGGGCACTGGAAGAGGAACTGCAAGGTTTACCTTGCAGAATTGAAGAAGAAGAAGGGTAGTAAGACTACCATTTCTGATTCAAGCATGTTCATGATCGAAGTTAATATGTCACTAGGTCAAATTTCTACTTGGGTATTAGATAGCGCCTGTGGTTCTCATATTTGCAATTCGTTGCAAGGCCTAAAGGGAAGTAGGACTCTTGAAAAAGATGAGGTGATTCTACGTATGGGCAATGGAGCAAGGGTTGCGGCCATATCTGTAGGATCATTTAGTTTACATATGCCTACGGGCAAGACTATTATTTTGAATAATTGTTATTACGTTCCCTCTATTGTGAGGAATATTGTTTCTATTCCTATGTTGGATGTGGATGGTTTTTCATTTATTATTAAGAATAATGAATGTTCTATCCTTAGAGATAATGTTCTTTTTGGACGTGGCATTTTAAATAATGGTCTGTATGTATGTGATGTAGAGCATGATTTACCTCAGATTGAACAAACTAATAAAAAAAACGAGATGATGAAAATCTGACCTATTTATGGCACTGTAGGCTAGGTCATATTAGTGAAAATAGACTGCGGACATTGCATAAGGAAGGGTTACTTGACCCCTTTGATTTTGAATCATATCCTACATGCGAGTCTTGTCTATTGGGTAAAATGACCAAATCTCCATTTAGTGGACATGGAGAGAGGGCTGCAGATTTGCTAGGATTGGTACACACAGATGTATGTGGACCAATGTCTACGCAAGCCATGGGTGGATTTTTGTACTTCATTACTTTCATAGATGATAGATCTAGATTCGGATATGTGTATTTGATGAAACACAAGTCTGAAGCCTTTGAAAAGTTCAAAGAATATAAACATGAAGTGGAGAAACAAACCAAACACAGTATTATAACTCTTCGATCAGATCGAGGTGGTGAATATTTGAATGGAGAGTTTCTAGATTATCTCAAAGAAAATGGTATAGTCTCCCAATGGACTCTTCCATATACTCCACAGTTCAATGAGGTATCTGAAAGGAGAAATCGAACTTTGTTAGACATGGTTCAGTCCATGATGAGTTATGCGAATCTTCCAGTATTCCTATGGGGTTATGCATTGCAAACCTCAGTATATTTACTGAATAAGGTGCCTTTCAAATCTGTTCCTCAAACACCATATGAAATATGGAAAGAAAGGAAACTGAGTCTTAAACACGTTAAGATTTGGGGATGTCCAGCTTATGTCAAGAAAGTTGACCCAAATAAGCTGGAATCTCGATTCGTAAAATATAATTTTGTGGGATATCCTAAAGAGACTTTGGGGTATTACTTTTACACCGATCATCGGGTGTTTGTCTCCAGACATGCTACCTTCTTGGACAAGGAGTTTATCCTTGAAGGAAACAGTGGGAGCAAAATTGAACTTGATGAAGTTCAAGAAGCACAAACTACTACGGATCAAGTGGAAACACCTGTTCAGACTGAACAACCTTCTGTGGAACAGCCCATTCGTAGGACAGGGAGAGTGTCTCGCCAATCTGAGAGGTATTATGGCCTTGTCATTAAGAATGACAATGAGTTGTCAATCATTGATGATGACGACCCTGTGACCTATAATGAGGCTATGAGTAGTGTTGACTCAGAGAAATGGCATAGTGCCATGAAATCCAAAATGGAATCTATGTATACCAACCAAGTATGGACTCTGGTTGAGGCGTCTGAAGGTGTTAAGCCTATTGGGTGCAAGTGGGTATACAAAAGAAAGATTGGAGCAGATGGCCAAGTGGAGACCTATAAGGCCAGGCTCGTGGCAAAAGGATTCAAACAAAGGCAAGGGATTGACTTTGATGAAACTTTTTCGCCTGTAGCCCTGTTAAAATCAATTCGGATTTTGCTTGCGATTGCTGCTTACTACGACTATGAGATCTGGAAAATGGACGTGAAAACGGCCTTCCTCAATGGGGAACTTGAGGAGGAAGTGTATATGACACAACCAGAGGGTTTTCTTTCCAAGGGAAATGAACACCTAGTGTGTAAGCTGCTGCGAAGCATATATGGTTTAAGGCAAGCTTCTCGTAGATGGAACATCCGTTTTGATGAGACAATCAAAGAGTTTGGTTTTATCAAAAACATAGATGAACCATGTGTCTACAAGAAGGTTAGTGGAAGTGCGGTAACATTTCTTGTATTGTATGTGGCTACAATCAGTCAAAGTATGGCTATCAAAGAACTTCACCATGAAGGACTTGGGAGAAGCATCCTACATTCTCGGTATGAGGATCTATAGAGATAGATCTAGAAGAATGATAGGTCTTACCCAGGGTACATACATCCAGAAAGTGCTTAAAAGGTTTAGCATGGAAAACTCCAAAAGAGGTCTCATACCGATGAGCCATGGAGTGCCCCTTTCCGAAAAAATGTCTCCTAAGACACCTGAGGAAAGAGAGCGTATGAGTAAGATTCCTTATGCTTCAGTAATAGGATCTATCATGTACGCGATGTTGTGTACAAGGCCTGATGTTGCTTATTCAATTAGTGTGACGAGCAGATATCAGTCCAATCCAGGTGAAGACCACTGGAAAGCAGTGAAAAACATCCTTAAGTACTTGCGAAGGACTCAGGACATTTTTCTTGTTTTTGGTGGTGAATCTGAGTTGAAAATAGAGGAAATGTCGACGTCGAGAGAGTTGACACACATAACAACGTAGCAGACCCACTCACAAAGCCCCTTTCTCAGAGTCACTTTGATCGTCATAAAGACAAGATGGATATTAGATACCAGAGTGATTGGCTTTAGTACAAGTGGGAGATTGAAAGAGATATGTCCTAAGTCCAATCATGTATGAGGATTTAGGAACAACTTTTATGTAATCTGTTTTGATTTCATTGATATTAATAAAAGACTTGTTTTGTTTTTATTGCGGGCTCTATCTATTTAAATGTTTAAATAAGATATACCACAGTTTAGAGTAAAACTTTTTATGGATTGTGATGAGATCATAATAATAAGACCTAAAAGATGATAACTCTAAACTTAAATAGTTCCTGGTCGTAGGATTACTAACTGGTAATTAATAATCCGCAAAGATCGGTACATACTATGTTTGCTTCATTATGAAGGATGTCTGTTCTCATAGACATTTGTGTAGTGACACTATAGCTAGTATGTAGGTGCTTATTATAGAATAAGTTCACTGAACATGACTCACACAGCTGAACAACTGATGGAGTTCACTCACGTGTCAGCAGTTGTTCACATAGTGATAGTTGTACAAGTATTCTTAGACTTAAGGTCATCATAGTCATCTTGTGTACACTGAACTATGCTTTGGTTTACTTCTTAGTCTCAAGGGACAATTATTAGGGCTCTACTGGGTATAGGAATTTGTACACGAAGATAGTGTATGATCAATAAAGGATCTACCCCTTCCAGTGTAGGAAGAGAATGTTCAATGCTGATCCACTTATGTTAGTTCAGGAATCTCTGGCCAGAGTGAATGAAATTAGAAAAGAGTTTCTAATTTACATTAAATAGAACTAAGCATAGTGAATGGGAAAGCAAGTGATTAAATAAGATAGGCTTGACACAAGTTCCATGCCTTGTATTTAATTGTAACATTGTAGGGTAGAAGGAATTAATTGTATGGTAACTACTCACTGAATAGGTTCTTGCTATTCTAAACAGTGAATTCGTATTATCCGGATAGTCGCGATATGCTGAGAAGTATCCCTCACGATGTAGAATAAATATGATTAATTAATTAATCATATTTAATGAATTAGAGAATTTATATAAATAATGATAAAATAGTTTTATTATTATTTATTTCTACTACCGGCTTAATATTGAACCTACAGGGTCACACCAGAAAAGAGAATGATTTAATGGTGGAGAAATTAATTAATATTGGCTGATAATTATTTATTTATGAAATAAATAATTAATGGAAAATTTAATAATTGATTAAATGAGATTTAATTGATTACAAATTAATTAAGAAAAAGTTCTTAATATTATTAATTAAGAATTTCATTTTTGGAAATTAAATCAAGTGAGAGAATTATTTCTAAAGTGTTTTAAAAAGGGATTAATAATTAAAAGGTGTTTTAATTATTAGTGAGAATAATAAAGGGTTAATAATAATAATATTTTATGGGAAAATTTTCAGCTGAAAATTTTTCCTATAAATATACTAGTATAGAACCTATTTTTGCCTCAACCAAAAAGATTTACAAAACCCTAATTCTCTCCATCTCCTCCTCCTTCATTACATCATTTTCTTGGTGGATACCGGTGGAGTGCTTCACACTTGAGGAGCAGCTGCTAAGAATCTCCGTTCTTCATTTTTGGATCGCCATTAAAGACCTCCATCTTTCCATTAACGTAAAGCTTCTTAAGGTAAACATACTCAACTATGAATTAAATATTATTTTTCGCATGGATCCTGCGGAGGGTTTCGTTTTTTTTAAGATTTAAATTTACGTTTTCGTTGCGTTTATGTGCTAAAAACCCTTCATTACGTAACTTCCTAGCTTTATTTTTTTATAAAATAAAAATTACAATTATTTATTCATAAATATTTTAAATTAAATTATTTCTTATATTATATATATTGCATAATACTTTTAATATTATTTTATATCATTTAAAAATATATAATTATAGTCACATAATATGTTTATATAGTTATTTTTCTTTTATTAATATATTTTATTTTCCTAATATTGGGGAGTTTGATCAAAATTTGAAAAGTTATTTTGTATTTCCATCCTGCCAGTATTTCATAATTTTTCGGTTTTAGTAATGATTTTTTTTTTAAAATACTTTATATTTTTTGTGATAGTATTTTTTTTATCACCTTGTGATAATACTTTTAAATGTATTTTATCAGTTTGTTTTTCAATTTTGAATTGTAATAGTATTTATGATTATTATTATATTTCTTTCTAGTTTTTATATTTTATAAAATTCATATACTCCAAATTTTTTAAAAGACAATTTGTCATTTTCCCGATTTACAAAATGAAACCCCTAACATTTATACCTAAATATATTCTCAATGTGTTTTCTTATTTTATATGATAAAAATTAAAATTATTTTTTTACAATTTTTTTAAACAAACTTACCTATTTCAATTAATTTTTTAAAAATGATCTACTTTAACCCGATTAACAAAATTTTTATTAATTCTTTCTTAGATTTTTTTATGAAGATAATTGTTACTTGTATCATATATTCTATTTACAAACTTATTTATAAATTTTATTAATTCTTACATAGATTTTTTAATGAATATGATTAAAATAATCTATTTACAAATTATAATGTGAGAAAACATCAAACAATGGAAGAAATAAAATAAATTATAATACCTATGTTATATTTAAGTTATCAATATTAAATATAATAATATAATAACAACTAAATATATAAGTACAAAAAGTACAATTTTTTGAAAAATATATTATTCATTAAGAACATTAAATACAATTAAAAAATAAAATATTAGATAAAGAATAAATATTCAAAAAAATTATAAAGACATATTAATCATCCGTGCGGGTATAAAGCTAGTTTTATTTTTAATGTTCACACCACACTAAATGTAAGTCTATATATCAAACAAATAACATTTTCATATATTACGTAGAACTATACTTTTATATTTCTTGATTATGAGGCCTCGTAAAGAAAAAAAATATTTAAAATTAAAATAAAAAATATACACTAAAAATAGGTTTACATAACTACCCAACACAAAAAAATGAAAACAAAATAATATTTTGTGAATTAAATATGGGCGTTTCAAAACAGGCACTCACCTAATAAATGACACCCTTTTTGTAGCAACAAAATTCATATATAGACAACTTTTTAACTAAAATAAAAAATATATACTAAAAATAGGTTTACATAATGTTATGGATAAAAAACTAATATATATGATTGCTGTATTTAGTATTAAGGAACGTGAGCTTCAAGGCTCGATTTGGCTGCTCTCGTGTTTCGTAGATTAACTCTGCCTTTACGAGATGCCTACGTATCTCTGTGAATTAGAGAATCAAGCCAAAAAACGTAGTTCTGATCTGTGGGGTGAGGCCCCTTATATAGATGTTGGGAGTCCTTGAATTGGACTTGGTATAGGAGACTTGGTGGGCAAGTCTCATAATTAGAATGGACTTTGGAGTCCTAGATAGTAGGAAACTGATTCCTTATCCTTTTAGGTCCCCTTGAGGCTAATCTGCAAGGATTTATATCCTTATCGGGACTCTTCTCAATAACTGATTTTTCCCTTATTAATTAATTACGAAATTAATTAATATACAGGGTTTTTGGGCCTTCTTTGTTCTATCTGGCCTGATCTGGTCCATCAGGCCTGATCAATATGCTAACCTTTCTGGTCTGAATATCATACATCTTCTTATTGGGCCTTGCCGCCCAAACTGTAATATTTAATTATGTAATCAGGATTTATTTATCCCTATCATTTGCCCCCCAACTTTTGGGAAACCGTATAAGATTTCGCGAAAGTTAAGTTCATTTATTCCCTTACAGGGTATCGTTTTGCGTAAAGTGTGGAGCGACCTACACGTTTACAACGATTTACTTCTATTCCTTTTATTCAAGAATTATCTTAATTTCCAGGAATTTTTCCTTGACTCCGGGATTTTTCCCTAATTTTCTGGATTTTCCCCTTAATTTCTGGGATTTATCCTTATTTTTTTGGATTTTTCCCTTAATTTCCGGGATTTATCCTTAATTTTCTGGATTTTTCCCTTAATTTCTGGGATTTATCCTTATTTTTCTCGATTTTTCCCTTAATTTCTGGGATTTTTCAGATTTCCAGCCCTTTTTCGACCAGGATCCTAGTCGAAATTTCGACCTGGATCCTAATCAAGATATGGGTCAGCCTTGCAATCCTGGTCAAAAGAGTTCGACTAGGATCCACGACCTGGAATTCGACCAGGATCCTAGTCGAACTTTCGACCTGGATCTAGGTCGAAAACTTACCCCCTTTTTTCAATTCTTGGTCTTGAGTTTATCAACTAGGATTTCGACCAGGATCCTAGTCGACATTTCGACCTGAATCCTGTTCGAAAATTCTCTGTTTCTTATGCTTCCTGGTCGAAGGATTTCGACTAGGATCTACGACCTGGTTTTTGACCAGGATCCTAGTCGATTTTCGACCTAGATTTTAGTCTAGGTTTCGACCTCAATCCATTCTTGAAAAATGCTTGGTTCATTCGACCTCATTCCTGGTCGAAGTTTCGACCTCAATCCAGTTCGGTGATACCCGTTATTTTCGGGTGTCTACTCGAAAGATTTCGGGCAGGATTTACGACCTGGAATTCGAACTGAATTCTGGTCTTTTTTACCCGTTATTTTCGGGTACCTGCTCGAAAGATTTCGGGCAGGATTCACGACCTGGATTTCAACCTGAATTCTGGTCTTTTTTACCCGTTATTTTCGGGTGCCTGCTCAAAAGATTTCGGGCAGGATTCACGACCTGGTTTTTAACCTGAATTCTGGTTTTCCACTAGCCTTCTTCATTGGGCCTTACATCTTTTAGGGCTACAATTTAGGGTATTGTATTTTCCAAATCCTAATTAGATTTGGGCCTAGCCTTCTTTATTGGGCCTTATTAAATCTTACTGGGCCTCTTTATTGGGCCTTACATCTTTTAGGGCTACAATTTAGGGTTTTATATTTTCCAAATCCTAATTGGATTTGGGCCTAGCCTTCTTTATTGGGCCTTATTAAATCTTACTGGGCCTCTTTATTGGGCCTTACTAAATCTTACTGGGCCTTTTTATTGATTTAGAATTCTCTAGAATTCCTTGGAATATTCTGGAATATTCCTTTTTCTGGGCTTTTCTTTGGGCCTCTATCCTTAATGGGCTTTTGTCCCTTCAACTTCCCTTTTCTTCTTATATAAAGAAGTGAGGAGAGGCTACTACTCCTCACTTTCTCATTTCTAAGTTCTTCTTCTTTCTCCTCCTGCCAAAATTCTTAGAGCAATAACAGCAAGTCGGAGTAGCAAAGCCTTTTTTAGGAGCACTTCTTCAGGTAAAATTCCTCCCTTTACTTCTTGTGCTTACTTTTACATTGTATGCACTTCTTCAGATAAAATTCCTCCCTTTTTTCAGATGGCTGATAAGAAAATGACTCGTTTGGCCAAGATGAACGTGGCTAGAAAGTCCAATGAATTCCCTATTCAATCGAGGTACACTTCCTTGATCGATATGATCAACACCCGAGGGGATGAGTATCCGTCTGATGCGCATCTGGACGTGCACGACCATATTAGTGCCTTGCGGGATCCCAAGGAGCTGGAAAAATTGAGCACCTGTTTCAAAATCAAGGAAACTTTCAAGCTGGTTCTTGTAGGTCCGGCCGATAGGGCCTGCCAGTGGAAGAAGGACGCATTATGCGTCTATATGGATACTCTAAGGGCAGGTATCAGACTCCCTTTTCATCTGTTCATTCCTTTTTTGCTAGCTGATGTGGGCATCAGCCCTTGCCAACTCCCCCTAATTCTTGGAGGCTTATTCTGTGCTATCTGTCATAATGTTCCAAGCATAAAGTCCCCACTTCTGTTGCTGTCTTCAGAAAGATTTTTCAGTTCAAGAACAGCCCTGATAAGAATCAGGGTTGGGTTTCTATAAATCAGCACCCTACTATTCCTCATATTGTGAACGGGAAGTCCATCCCTGACAACAACTTGGGGTGGAAGAAAGATTTTTTGTTTTTCATTTGGGAGGGTGGCGATTGGGGCACCCTATTTCGATCGTCTTTTGGGCTTGCCGTTGATGGGAGCCCAAACGACATAACCTTGTCTGAAGAGGAGGCTAGAGCTTTCAACCCGCCTGACGCAAGATAATGGGACTTCCCATTCTTGGGATCTTATAAGGGAGACCGTTCTTGTAGAACGTGGCCTCTCACCCGTCCCTAAGAAAAGTAAGTTTCCTTCCTTATATATCTCTTTTTTATTTCCTTCATTTTCTATTCTGCTGATTCCTCAACTTACTTATCTCACTTGTTGCAGTGGCCGAGAAGATTGAGGAGGCTACCAAGCCTAAAGACCTGGAGACAACCAGGATGAAGCGTGCTGGAAAGGTCTTTAAAGACCCGCGCCTTGGTGATCGCTTCCCGGAGTTCCTACTCCAAGCAATAAAACCAGGCGAGGAAGGCCCCAACCAAGTTTTGCGCACCAAACAGAGGCCAGGGGCCTATTTTTAACCTGCTTGGGGAATCCGGGGCAAGGATTCAATCGTTGGTAGCACGACGCTTGCCAAGGAATGGTCTAAGCATTCCATCTCCCCGGTGGACTATCAAGACTTTGTCCTTCAACAGGACTTAGAGGGGAATGAGCTTTTCGGAGCTCAGGCTTTGGCGACGGTACGTCCTTTTCCTTTGCCCTTCATAGTTGCCCTTTTTGATTTTCTTATCTCATACTTTTGCTGCTTCTCTTGTAGGCGAATGCCCATTTTCAAGGGGCGATCCACCAAGCCAAGGCTTGGAAGGTTGGCCTGGAGGATGCTACAAGAAGTTGGAGGAGGCCAACCAGAAAATAGAGGCCCTTGAAGCTCAACTTGCCTCTTCCACTTCTGATCTGGAAACGGCCCGGGCTGAAAATGTTATCTTGAAGGCTCAAAAGGATAAAGCCTTTGACGGCTGGATGGATACCCAGGAGTTCAAGGACTTAATGGTGGAGCACGATGCCCTCCTACACCCGGTTAGCTATAAAGAAGGTTAGGATGCTGCTGTGGAGGCCATTCAAGATGAGTTTCCAGAAGTCCTTGAGCAGTCCTCCTTTCCTTGCCCTGTTCGAGTTCCAGAACTTGGGGGTGTTACTGATAAGCTTGTTGGCCTGATCAAGGACGGCCCGTCGGGGAGCCAAGGCCAAAAGAGGAAAGAGCTTGAGTCCAGCTCCGGAGAGGAGGAAGCTTCTTCTGAAGAGGAGTCTGAGCCTGTCACTAAGAAGGTCAGGGTGGAAGAGCCTCCAAGAGCAGCGCCTCAGCAACCAGCATCTCCCGCAACATCCAAAGCGCCCGAAGGCAGTTCTGATGGAACCTTTACGGGGACTTTTGAGGGGACGACTGAGACGTCCGAAGGGACGACTGAGACATCCGAGGAGACTTCAGATAGTGGTTCCGAGGAATCCCAGCCTTCCAAGGCCTAAGTTTTTTTATGTATATCTTCTCTTAGACAATATGTGAACTTTGTTCATATCAGAACTTGTTACCCTTCGGGGTTATTTCATATGCTGCTTTTCTTACTCGCCTCCTTCTCCTTTATCTTTTCCAATACTTGATACGCATTTAAACTTGAACTAATTGGCCAATGATCAAAGCATAATTTTTTGTTAAATCCACACAAGGTATTATCACAACTTAAACATCCATAGGTCGAAATAATTTCGAACTCTTTAATATGAAGTCTGGCTTTTAAAAACCTTACATAGTATGGGTTCGATCCTTAACAATAATAACTCGACAATGTAAATTCTACTAGAATATAAAATCCTACGCAAGCAAAGCTTCAAGGTGCTTTTAAACCTACTTGTCATACTGATAAGTGAGAATTGTACTTCAACTATCTTACATATAGTAAACCTTCAGGTTTTGTGCATGCCAGGTTCTCGGGACTTCAAAACCATCCATAGTCTCCAGCTTGTAGGTTCCTCTACCCTGAACGCTCTTGACTTTGTACGGCCCTTCCCAATTTGGGGCAAGCTTTCCTTTCTGTCCTATACCAGAAGCTTCTATCTTTCTCAAGACTAGGTCACCTTGTTTGAAAAACCTTTCTTTAACCCTTAGGTTGTAGTAGAATGAAGCCTTTTTCTGATATTCTACTATCTTTGCATGTGCCTCATCTCCCACTTCATCGATTAGATCCAGGGCTAATCTCTGCCCTTCTTCATTTTCCTCTGCATTGAAAGCCTGAATCCTTGGAGAGGAATGTGATATCTCCACGGGAACTACTGTTTTTGCCCCATATGCCAACATGAAGGGAGTTGCTCCTGTCGTGACTCTACAGGTAGTCCTATAGGCCCATAATATGGGAAGTATCTCATCCACCCAATTATTTCTTGACTTCTCGATCCTCTTTTTTAGTCCATCCAGGATTATTCGATTTGCTACTTCCGCTTGCCCATTGGCTTGTGGGTGGGCCACAGAGGTGAACCATAACTCAATTTCATTTTCTTCACAATACTTCTTGAATTCCTCATTGTTGAATTGTGTTTCATTGTCAGTGACGAGGATACGGGGAATTCCATATCGGCACATAATATTTTCCCACAGGAATTGTGCAACCTGCTTAGTTGTGGTCTTGGCCAAGGGTTTGGCTTCAATTCACTTGGTGAAATAATCAATGGCTACAATCAGAAACTTCCTTTGTGCCGTGGCCATGGGGAAAGACCCCAAAATATCCATTCCCCACATAGAAAAGGGAATGGGCGAGTTGATAGAGGTCAGCATCTCGGAGGGTTTCCTAACAACAGGTGCATGCTTCTGACAGCGGTCACACTTCTTCACATATTCTTTGGCATCAGCCATCATTTCTGGCCAGTAAAAGCCTAAACGTGTTATCTTATGAGCCAAAGCCCTGCCCCCCAAGTGTTGTCCATAAATACCTTCATGCACTTCTTCAAGAGCCAAGCGTGCCTCATCGGCCCTGAGACACCTTAAATAAGGAACCAAGAAAGATCTTTTGTACAGAATCCCATCTATTAAAGAGTACCTTAGTGCCCGAATAGTTAACTTTCGTGCTTCAGTTGCATCGCTTGGCAACCAACCGGTTTGAATGTGAGCCTTAATGTGATCAATCCATGACGTCCACAGGCCTATAGGAGCCACAAGCTTAACATCTATGCTTCGTGTCTTCAAAACACGGAAGTACACACTTCCTGAACTTTTTTCTATCTCGGATGAAGTAAATTTTGAGAATGCATCTGCCTTAGCATTTTCTTCCCTTGGAATGTGCTCAACATGGCATTCATTAAATCGGGTCATCACAGCCCTTACTAGGCGGACATACTTAGCCATCGTATCATCCCTTACCACAAATTCTCCCTTTACCTGGGATATGATCAGCTTCGATTCTCCACGGACTTTTAAGTTTTTGACTCTTAGTGTTCCAGCTAGGCCAAGGCCAGCTATCAGGGCTTCATATTCTGCCTCATTGTTTGTGGTTGGGAAGTCTAGCTTCATAGCATACTCAATTAAGAACCCATCAAGGCTTTGCAAAACCAACCCTGCTCCACTGGAATTTGTTTTTGATGCTCCATCAAAATAGAGAACCCAATATTCTTTCTCCTTATCATCCTTCTCTTTGTCCCCATTATCGACTCCCTTGTCTTGTGGTATGGTATCTTCCTGCCCCCCGACTTCTTGGTTGGGTATGGTACACTCCACCACGAAGTCAGCTAGCGACTGGGCTTTTATTGCCGTTCGCGGCTTATACTTGAGATCGAACTCTCCCAACTCTATTGCCCACTTAATCAATCTCCCACTTGCCTTGGGACTGTGAATGATATTTCTTAGTGGCTGATTTGTTAGCACCTCAATCTGATGAGCCTGAAAGTAAGGACGCAGCTTTCTCGAAGCCATTACCAAGGCTAGAGCAAATTTCTCAATAATTGAATAATTCAATTCAGCACCATGCAGAATTTTTCTGACATAGTATACGGGTTTCGGGACTTTCAGTTCCTCCTTAACCAACACCGCGCTCAAGGCACTCTCTGAAACAACCAAGTACAAGAATAAAACTTCACTCAAAACTGGCTTGGCCAACAACGGGACCTGCGCCATATATTGCTTTAGTTCTTCGAAAGCCTTCTGGTTTTCTTCGCTCCATACAAAGTTCTTAATATTTTTTAGTGACTTAAAGAATGATAGGCACTTGTCTCCTGACTTGGAGATGAATCGTCCCAGCGCAGCAACCCTTCCTGTGAGCTTCTGAACGTCCTTGATAGTTTTTGGTGGTTCTATGTCCATGATTGCCTTTATTTTATCGGGGTTAGCCTCGATTCCTCTCTTTGAGACCATCAATCCCAAGAATTTTCCAGATCCTACTCCGAAAGCACATTTTGTAGGATTCAACATCATTTTGTGGTACCTCAGGACCTCAAAAGCTTCCCTCAAATGGGTTATATGATCAGTCTTTACTAGACTCTTGACTAACATGTCATCAACATAGACTTCCATAGTCTTACCAATAAGATCCTTAAAAATTTTATTTACCAACCTTTGATAGGTGGCTCCTGCATTCTTAAGACCAAATGCCATAACAAGATAACAATAAACACCAAAGTCAGTGATGAATGATACCTTTGGAATGTCATCTTTGTGCATCTTAATCTGATTGTATCCGCTAAATCCATCCATGAAACTCAGCATCTCATGCCCAGCAGTGGCATCAATCAAAGTATCAATCCTTGGCAACGGAAAACAGTCTTTAGGGCATGCATCATTCAGATTAGTGAAGTCTATACACATCCTCCACTTTCCATTAGCCTTCTTCACCATTACAGGGTTTTCCAACCATTCCAGAAATTGAATCTCCTCAATGAAACCAGCCTCTAAGAGCTTTTCAACTTCCTGTTTTATAGCCTCTTGTCTTTCCGGGGCAAAGTTTATTTTCTTTTGTTTCACTGTCTTCCTGCTTGGATCCACATTTAACGTGTGAGTAATCAGCTCCGGGTCTATGCCTGGCATATCAGCTGCTGACCATGCGAACACATCACTATTTTCTTGCAAAAATTTCACCAACTTCCCTCTAAGGGGCTCCTCTAATGTGGCTCCAATGAAAGTCATCCTCTTAGGATTCTTGGTGTCTAAAGGAATCGAAACCAAGTCTTCTACTGGGTTTCCTCTCTTCTCATCATTTTCTCGGACATCCATATCTTCAATAGGAAGAACTTGCCCCCCGACTCCATCTGCCCTCAAAGAGGCCACATAACAGCTTCTTGCCATTTTTTGATCTCCTCTTTCTTCTCCAATCCCATCTCGAGTCGGAAATTTCATAACTGAATGATAAGAAAAAGGGACTGCCTTAAAGGCATGTATCCCTGTTCTTCCCATGATAGCGTTGTAGGTCGAACTAGCCTTCACCACCACGAAGTCCAACATCTGAGTTGCTTGCCTTGGTTCCTGTCCTATGGTTGTTGGCAACTTGATTATTCCTTCTACGGGGCATTCCACTCCTGCGAATCCATATATCGGCATGTCGGTTGGGGTCAACTGGGAGTCATTATATCCCATCCTTAAAAAAGTATCAAGGAGCAAAATATCCACTGAAGCTCCATTATCCACAAGGATCTTTTTTACCGGGTTGTTCCCTATTATCGGGGTTATGACCAACAGGTCGTCATAGGGAAATTTCACACCCTCCAGATCAGAATCATCAAAAGACATTGTTAATCCTGTCCTAGCCCTCTTCGGGGCTTCCCCAACTATATGCATAACTTCTCGAGCATAGGCTTTCCTGGAGTTCTTGGATAACCCTGCAGCAGTTGGTCCTCCAAAAATTGTGTTGATCACAGGCCCTTGTGGACGTGGTTCTCTGAAAATTGAATTTATCACTGGTCCCCTAGGTTGGGGATTTCGCCCCTGATCTTCTTGATCTCTCCTTCGGTCATCGAAGTTTCTTCTCACGTTGTTGTTTATATCCCCTCCTTCTCCGGTATACTTGTTCAATCTTCCTTTTCGAATTAGAAACTCAATTTCGTCTTTCAATTACCTACACTCATCGGTGTCATGGCCAACATCTTTATGAAATCTGCAATACTTGCTCTTGTCTAACTTGGCGGGATCAGCCTTCAAGGGCTTAGGCCAACGAATATCTCTATCTTTCTCGATCTCCATCAAAATCTGGCTTCTAGGAGCATTTAGCTTAGCGTATTCAGTGAACTTTTGCCCAGGTCCTCCCTTCTTGGGGGTTGAATCAGAATTTTGTTCGGTTCTAGGATACTTGTCCTTAGCAATATACTCCAAATCAGTTTTCCGCTTCTTGCCTCCAGTGGGCTCATTACTTACTACGGTCTTTCTCATGCTTTCTTCAACCTTGATATACTTCCCTGCCCTCTCCTGGAGCTGCAACATGCTTTCAGGGGGACGTTTGGCCAAGGACATCTTGAAAAACTCATCCCCAGTTCCTTGTTGCAGTGCTATCATGGCTACCTTATCATCAAGATATGGGACTTTTAAAGCCTCCTTTGTGAAACGATTCAGGTAATCTCTCAAGGATTCCTTTGCTCCCTGCACAATACTCATAAGAGATGTTGAACTTTTCTTATGGACTCTCCCACTGATGAACTGCTTAATAAAAGCCTGACTTAACTCTCTGAACGACCAAATGGAGTTTGGGGGCAAGCGACTATACCACCTCTGAGCCATACCCGACAGGGTTTGGGGAAAGGCCCGATACTTAATAGCGTCATTCACGGGTTGCAGCAGCAGTGCATTAGAGAACATTCTAACATGATTAGCAGGATCTCCTGTGCCATCATAGGCTTTGATAGTTGGCATCTTGAACTTCCTTGAGATGTGGGCATTCATTATCTCTTCAGTAAAGGGCGGAGTAGGATCATCTGGATCTCCAAGGGGAAGAAGATTGCTTGGATCAGTCCTTGGGATAACAGCCCTTCTCCGTACCGGACCATCCAGGTCTATGACAGGAGGAGGGTTTCTCCCCCTAGGGGGCATCTGGGGTCTGGTGGTCTGGTGCGCCTCCAAGTCGTGCCTCAGCCTTTGAATCTCAGCCTCATGAGCCCTGATTCTTTCCTGCACTTCTTGGGGATTCGCCCCTTGGGTGCTTTGAGGGTGTTGTCTTCCATCGGCCATCGGCTCTTTGCCAAGACGCCTCCTTCTTGGGGCCACTTCATCATCCGAAGATTCGGAGTCTCTCTCAGTATAAGGACCAGAAAATTCCCAATCCTCGGGGATAGGAGCCAAACCTCGTATATAGGGGGGCGATTGCCCTCGTGCTTCAGTTCGCCCAGCATGTCCACTTCCTCCAACCTCGGGGTAAAGGGGCATCCCATAAGGGGGTTAGTAGTAACAACAGTTGAATATTCATACCCGACAGGTCTAGAATTCACAGGTACATGTACTTGTTGAACTTGAGGATTCGTACCATGAATAGTCGGGGGAGTCGTCCCTTGTGGCTGAGGTTGAGTTATCCCTATCTGGGCTTCCCCTTGAGTAGATGCATAAGTTGAATGGGGAGGAATCTCCACGGCTGATGAAATCACCTGGGTTGTCCCCGATGGTGTTCCTTCCTCCAGAGCTCTAATTGTTCTCCGTGTTCTCGCCATGGTTGTTGTTGTGCTTTCCCACAGACGGCGCCAAATGTTATGGATAAAAAACTAATATATATGATTGCTGTATTTAGTATTAAGGAATGTGAGCTTCAAGGCTCAATTTGGCTGCTCTCGTATTTCGTAGCTTAACTCTGCCTTTACGAGATGCCTACGTATCTCTGTGAATTAGAGAATCAAGCCAAAAAATATAGTTCTGATCTGTGGGGTGAGGCCCCTTATATAGATGTTGGGAGTCCTTGAATTGGACTTGGTATAAGAGACTTAGTGGGCAAGTCTCATAATTAAAATGGACTTTGGAGTCCTAGATAGTAGGAAACTGATTCCTTATCCTTTTAGGCCCCCTTGAGGCTAATCTGCAAGGATTTATATCCTTATCGGGACTCTTCTCAATAGCTGATTTTTCCCTTATTAATTAATTACGAAATTAATTAATATACAGGATTTTTAGGCCTTCTTTGTTCCATCTGGCCTGATCTGGTCCATCAGGCATGATCAACATGCTAACCTTTCTAGTCTGAATATTATGCATCTTCTTATTGGGTCTTGCCGCCCAAACTGTAATATTTAATTATGTAATCAGGATTTATTTATCCCTATCACATAACTATCCAATAAAAAAAATGAAAATAAAATAATTTTTCTTTGATTTAATATGAGAGTTAAAAACATGCCTTCACATGAATTTTTTTACTAGTAAAACAAAAAACCACAAGTCAGAACGGGGAGGAAGAGAAAAAAAAATTACCTGAGAACGTCACTTCTTATGGGTCACATTAGCGTGCTGTCCCATAAAAATGAAAAACTCGTTCAAATGTCCCATAAATGGGACTGAGCCCATTTCATCGTGCATAGCAATTGCACCGGAAAAAACCAACAAGTCCAAGTCCAGCAAAGATATATGCCTCATTTTCCCAAATAGGAAATTTCTAACATCTTAGTTCTGGATGTCGACCTCATTTTTTCAAAAATTAAAACCAATACAGGAACTATAAAATAAATATATAAGAACCTAGCCAAGAACAAAAAGTTTGTCACTGCATTTTCCTGGGTCAAATATTGGACTCCCACTAGAAAATACCCAAAAGAACCTATATTTTTGTTTAAAGATACTATTGTCTGGTAAGAATTATGGTAAGCCTTTAAACATCCGGAAATCAACAAAAAAAATGCATTTTTAAAACACGGAAGTTTTCAATGAGGTATGACAAATGCCAGACATTTATGTATGGCAAACAAGGGAGAGTGCTATTTTATTCAAGATAAAAATTAAGGATAAAGAGAAACCCCAATCATCAGGAGCCTTTAGAAGAGTAAATTACAGCCATAGAAAAAAGACCTCCCACCTTAATGTGTCTTTTTCAATCTTGGCGTCCAGAATATGTACCACAAAATTATGATTATTTATTTTCCTGAAAAGTCAGGTCAGTTCCATGATTCCCCCTTAATAAATTTTGACTCCCAACACAAACATAAAGATACAATGAATCTAGATCATGCCAAAAAGATACAGTTTCTCTATTGATAGCTTTGTCATGGCTTAAAACAAAAAGGTAAAACCTAATCTTGAAAAGGTTGTCTAGCATGCACAGAGTATGGAAGTTAGGAGTTGCCAAAAAGCTAGAATCTGAGAATGGTAACAAAACTAACTTCAAAATACTACCCATTAGCAGGTCTTGATTAGTTCTACAACAAACATTGTGGCTTTGAAATTTTAGTTGAGCTGTTAAAGAAAATTTGTGAAAACTTTATATCTGAATTAGTCTAGGATGATAAACTTATAAAACTTTTTACATAGGCTGTTAATAATGTAATTACTTGAAAAACACGTTTATTTTTCAATGCTTATTAGGCAAGCAGACCATTGTAATTCGTAAAGGAACTCATTCTTCACTAAAAAAACTTAGATCATTATGCAACTACATTTCTTGAAGTCACTGAGGACCACCATTTACCTTATGCACCCATACAGTCTGAATATTTCTTAAAATACCAGTTTTTTAAGAACAACAGGAAAAGATTGTCATAATATAGAAACTAAGAACAATTAGTATAAAACAGTATTCAAGAAAACACAAAAATAACAGATGTCCATTTAAAGAATTATAGGGAAGAAGGTATTCATGGGTAGGAAAAGCTAACTAACCATGAGTTTACTGTGAAAATGGATGCCTTGCACGATGTTTGACGGAGGATCCTTGGTGGGAAAACTCTACATCCACTTTTCAAATAAGATGGAGGGTCCAAGCCACAACAGGAAGATGAGGGCTCAAGAGTTCCAAAGTTTCAATCTGGAACTCTCAAACATAAGCAGAAAAGGTTGTGACACAGCGTGAAGCATTCACAGGTAATTTAGGATAGATAAACCCTAATTGTAAACCAATATATTATGTTTTAAGAAGTTTAGAATCCCCTTCATAATACGATAAGGCATGTTTATATATGTCTTACAAACCTTATTATCTTAAGTGGGATTTTGAAAGCCTTAAAAGATATTTAAAACTGAATTAAAACTAACTTATAAAGTCCAAAATAATTATAAATAAACTAATTTTCGTCATGCTCAGTTCAAGGCCTTGTAATCGGGTTAAAGGCCTTGAAAAATTCTGCAACTCCATTCCAAGTTTACAACTCCAATTCAAGCCCTTGTAATATGGTTCAAGGTACACATCATGACATCAGGTTGCGAGTAAAATACTTGTATATATTTATTAGAGAAGGCAGGGTATTCAAACCTTTAAGCGAATAACCGTGTGATAAATTCAACTTTCAGTGCATTGGATTCTATCTTCCAAAATCTTTAATCCATTACCTTGCTCGAGAATTAAGTGTTTTTAGGCAGTAAGCATAGAAGAATGCAATAAACACGGTGAAACCAACAAAACCTATGGTCACCGACCCCATGCAATTTGGTTTAAAACAATAATGATCCTTCATATACCATTTGATGGTAGGATCATACCCGACATTCTGATGGTGTTTTCAACATCACAATAATGTAAAATCATTCACTACACCAAATATGGCCTATTGCAAGCACAAAATATAATTGTGTTGCAGAAAATGTTACAGTAGAACACATTTTTCAACTCTATTGCAATAATTTATAAAAGTGTTGCATAAAATACGTAAGTGTTGCATGGTTAAGGTCCAATTTGAAAAAATTGTAAAACGTGCAACATATTTCAAATAATGTTGCAATAATAGTAACGCTTTTGGTCAAATTGACCGAAAACACAGGCGAGAACATTGAAATTGGGGATGGCGGGATACCAAAAATTATTTTACACTTATTTTGGCACCAAAAATTGAATACACTTTTATTTGGACAAAAATTCACCCCCAAATCTATTACACAGAAATTCACCTCATCTCTCTCTCTCACCTCCCTCGCATCTCTCTCTCTCAGACCTCTCTCGAATCTCTCTCGCACACCTCTCTCACACCTCTCTCACATATCTCCTTCACAAACCTCCCTCACACCTCTCCCACATCTCTCTGTCGCAACTCGAAGCTCATCTCAAAGGCTTTCTCACATCTCGAAGGCTTGAAGCTCATCTCTCTCACTCGAAGCTCGATTGAAGCGCAATTAAACTCGATTAAAGCTTGATATAAGGTAAAACTCATCTCTCTCACTCTTCAAACACTCCTCTCTTTGATTATTTGTGAATGCATGTAAAAATTTTGTGTATTTTTTGTACTTTTTGTGTTCTTTTGTATTTTGTTTTTGTTTTGTGTTTTTATAAAATTAGTAGGTTCTTGGTCTGACTATTTCTGAGAATTTTGTTTTAATTTTTTGATGTTTTAAAGTCAAAATACCCTGTTATTTTAAGTCAAAAGTGCCATGTTCTTGGTCTATTTTTTGTGTTCTTGTTGTAATTATAAGTCAAAATGCCCTGTTCTTGGTCTGTTTTTTTGTTCTTGGTTCTTGTTGTTGTCTGATTGTGTTGAAAACTTAAGTGAATTTTGTGGTTTTGTTTCAAAAATTTTATGTAGAAAATGGATGTTGAAGGAGAGAAATGGGTAACACTTCCCAAGTACAGTGATAGATATAGGAAGGGAGTTGAAGCTTTTGTTAACCAAGCATTTTCCCGATATGTCATAGGAAACGAGCTTAAGTGCCCTTGTAAGAAATGTGGTAATCATTTTTGGAGTGGTGCTAAGGCTATACACGAACATCTAGTCTGTAATGGTCCTTGTGCCCATTCCGTTGAATGGATTTACGAGGTCTCAACCCATGAGATAGATAAGGTTGCTGATGAGATGGATATTAATATAGGTGTAGGTCTTGGAGATGAATTTGATGCTATGATATACAATGCATATGGTACTAATGACGTTACTGACTACGTTGGTAGAACAAGACTAAACGATGATGCAAGGAAAATTTATCGCCTTGTTAAGGAGGGTGGACAACCGTTATATCCCGAGTGCAAAAAATTTAGTCGATTAAGTTTCTTAGTTAGGCTTTATCAACTAAAGTGCATTCATGGATTTAGCGAATCAGGATTTAGTGACTTACATGAATTGATAAAGGAGGTTTTCCCTCATGTAAATATTCCGTCTTCTTTTAGTGTGGCAAAGGGTATGATTAAAGACCTAGGACTTGATTACCAAAAGATACATTCATGTCCAAATGACTGCATGCTCTTTTGGGCAGAAAATGAGAGGCTGGAGAATTGTGCTAAGTGTGGAACATCAAGATGGAGAGTAGTTGAAATGAAGGCGAAAGTCAGGTTTGATGCAAATGTAGAACTAGCATCGAATCCTAAAATCTCGGCTAAAGTGATGAGATACTTCCCTTTAAAGCCAAGGCTGTAGAGAATGTTCTTGAGCTCTGATTTCTCGAGCTCAATGACATGGCATGCTTTATCATGAAAGAAAGATGGACGGTTAAGGCATCCGGCTGATGGAAAGGGTTGGAAGTCGATGGACAGTAAATATCCTAAATTTGCTGCCGAAATGCGAAATGTATGATTGGGTTTAGCGGCAGACGGTTTCAATCCATATGGATCAATGAACATATCTCATAGCACCTGGCCAGTAGTGCTCGTAAATTATAACCTCCCCCTGGTTAATCATGAAACCCGAAAATCTAATTCTTTCAACCTTAATCCCTGGTCCAGTTTATCCCGGTAATGAAATTGACGTGTATATGCAACCGTTAATTGCAGAGTTGAAGGAGTTATGGGTTGTTGGAATAGAAACTTATGATGTCAGGTTAAACAACACGTTTAAGCTACACGCAAGCCTATTATGGACGATAAGTGATTTCCCTGGATATGGGATTTTATCCAGTTGGAGCACGAAAGGAAAGCTGGCTTGCCCTTCATGTCACTATGAGACCTCATCGACATATTTGAAACATAGTAAGAAGGTTGTGTATTTAAACCATCGAAAGTTTCTCCCTCCAGATCACAAGTGGAGGTCCGATAGGCGCAGATTTAACGGAGATGTGGAAATGCTATCATTTCCTGATATATTAAGCGGAGCAGAGGTTGAAGAACTATTGCGTGGTTACGAAAATGATTTTGGGAAGCCGCTGAAAAGAAATAGAGGAACATCAGATTGCCCTTGGAAGAAGAAGTCCATTTTTTTCGAGCTACCATATTGGAGCAATAATATGGTTAGGCATAACTTAGATTTTATGCACATTGAGAAGAACATTTGTGACAAGATTTTCGGGACTTTGTTAAATATCGGAGGCAAAACAAAGGACCATCTTAATGCTCGTCAAGATTTGGAAAAAATAGGGATTAGAAAAGACCTTCACCCTGTAAAATATGATGATAAACATGTTGAAATTAGGGCATCTAGTTTTGATATGACAAAAAAAGAGAAAGAGATCTTCTGTTCAGTTCTAATGAATGCTAAGCTACCATACGGATCTGCATCAAATATCAGCCGGTGTGTTCAAATGAAGGAGCGAAAGATATCGGGTTACAAAAGTCATGACGCACATTTTATTCTGCAATTTCTATTACAATTTGCTGTCGTAAAAACTCTGAAACCTGAGGTAGCAATTCCATTAATGAGGCTGGGAGCATTCTATAGAGGCATATGTGGAAAAGTCATTGAATTAGAAGATGTTGAAAAATTGTAGAAGGAAATAATCGAGATACTTTGTGAGCTTGAAATGATTTTTCCACCTGCATTTTTCGATATAATGGTTCACTTACCAATTCATTTGTGCAAGGAAATAGAATTTGGTGGACCGGTGCACTTAAGGTGGATGTTTGGAATTGAACGGTATTTGTGCAAATTGAAGTCATACGTTCGGAATCAGAGTAAACCTGAAGGGTGCGTAGCAGAGGGCTACTTGGTAGAAGAATGCCTTATATTTTGCTCTAGATTTTTTGATGAGCAGTCTAAGAGTGGGACTGATACCAAGGACAGTCATACAGATGGTGGATATCCTATCGGGTCTCGGAGAAGCAGAGAAGGAAAGTCTATACATCTGGACAACAAGACATGGACAAATGCTCATCGGTACATATTATTCAACTGTGAAAATGTGGAAATCGAAAAGCTAAAAGAGTAAGTTCTAATTAACAACCAAAAATCAAGATTAATTAAAAAAAACTTTAACACATTATAATATTGTGCTAACTTACTGCTAATCCAATTGTAGTGAACACCATACCCTTGTTCAAAAAGATGACAAATTAAAGAGGTATAAGCGCGAAAGAATGCATACAACTGACTTTCAAAAGTGGTTGAAAGATGTGGTTCAAAAAAGAGATGGAATTTCACTGGAATTGTCCTCGTTGGCAAGGGGCCCTCTTCGTTCGGCAAAGAGATTTACAGGTTACAATGTGAATGGATATAGATTTCACACCAAGCTCAGAGATAGTAGGGGTACGACGCAAAACTCTGGTGTATTCCTCACTGCCTTAACCACCAGTTTTGCGAGTGCAAAAGATAAGAACCCAATAGTTGGGGATGTGGGATACTACAATGCAATTGAGGAGATTATTGAAGTGGACTACTGGGGTGCGGTGTCAGTAGTACTTTTTAGGTGTTGTTGGTACCAAAAAGCTGGGGATTACTATGGGTTAGCAAGAGTGAACTTTAGTAGGTTATGTCAAAAGGAAGATCCCTTTGTCCTCGCTACACAAGTACAACAGGTCTTCTATATTGAAGATCCTACTGAAAAGAATTTGCAATTTGTTCTTCAGAAATATCCAAAGGATCAATACTCTGAAGTAGAAGATGGGTTGACTACAGCAGAAGAAGTGTCTGCCATAGGTTATATCCCGTGAGTTGACATACCTAATACATTCACTTGGTCCAGAGATGATGTCCCAAAAAAACAATTCCCTGTTACACCTAATGAAGACCTGGATGATATTGATATATGACATGGCACTGATTTATAATTTGTTTATGTAATTGGTACTTAGAGTTTGCTTTGTAATTTGTTAGTTGAATGAGTTGGTCTGTAATCTATTTTGAACTTGAGTTGAACTTGAGTTGGTTTATAACTTGAGTAGTAATTTATTTGGAACTTGCGTTGGTTTGTAATCTATTTGTCTATTTTCTACATGAGCCTCAATTAGTTTCTTGTTTTTTTAATTTGTAACATCTAGGACTTGTATTTGTATCACTAACAATTTGTTTGTACTTTTTAATTTTCAGGATGGCAAGTACAGATTATGTTCTCAGGTTCTTTCAGAAGGGAACTTTTATAAAATCCAAATATGTCGGTGGGACCTGTAAAGTGATTTTGGAGTATGTTGATGCAGACCGATTCTCGTACACGGTTCTGATGGAGTATGTGCTAGATGTGCTGAAATACAAGGAAATTGGTGGCGTTTATGTGAAGAAGGTTCCTTCAGGTTGGCACTTGATTCAGTCCAATGCTAACTTAACTGCATTCCTAAGCAAAGTTGAAGGTGAAAGGTTGGATTTTTATGTCGATGATGTGGTTGACCAATCTTTAGAGGCTAAGCAACAGGTTCAGCCCCATGTAGTTGTGCGACCAAGAACACAATTTTTTGAAGGTAATAGATTTTCATGTTGATCATGCATTCAATTTATGCATGTTAAAATGTTACATATTGTTAAATTGTTATTGCACCAACAGGTCTACAAGAAAAATGAAATTTTGTGACAGTGGATGCCCTGCAGAAATAGAGGACAAGTCGCCGATTGGCTCTTGAAAATTTGCAGGTAATTTTTCTTTATGTTTTCATGTAATTACTCTTATCAGTTATGCCTTGGATCTAATTATTGTTTGATCATTTTTTTTCAGATAACAGATTATGAGAGGAAAAAAATGTTGCAGATTGAAGAAAATAAAAAGAAGTTGAAGGAGTTGGGAATAAATGCGGAGAACGATAAGAAAGGCACAAAAATCACTCCACTTGATGATGATGAGGAAGTTGATAGGGAGTACATTCCCGAACATGAGAGCTTGTCCGATGCTGAAGAAGAAGATGTGGAGTTGTTACAAAGAAAGCTGAGCAAGTTGGTAACAAGAAAGCAAAAAATAAAAAGGTGACCATTCCGGTGAAAAGACCGAACACACGTTCAAGGGCCACAGCTCCTACTGAACCCACTGAAAAATCACCCCAACAACAAACTCGAGAATTAACCCCTCCACTGCCCCCTCCCCCTCCCTTACCTGAAGTTACATCACCATTCTTCCCATTGAAAGTGGCTCCTGCCAAAAAATTCAATAATTTAGGAATTGGTACGATGGAAGCTTATGTTTTAATGAAAGAATGTCAAAAGAACCTTGAAAAAGATAAAGGGCTAGGGGATGCTGGTGGTCAAACATCTGAGCCACAACCTGATAAGGAACTGAGTGATGATAATTTAGGAGGTCAATTTCTATTTCTTGATTTTGGATTAATTCTATTGTTAATTTTTTTCTTGATTTAATTGGCATTCAACTATTAATTAAGTGTTTTGAATATATTTAGGTGCACCCCAGAATAGAAAGCGTCGAGGACCTACACTCATAAATGACGTTTACAGAAGAAGGCCTGATGAAAGAAAGTTCATTAAACTGAATTGCGAGCTTCAGGCCATCGCTGATGATGACAAGGTCCTCTCTGAATTTACCAACTTTTCAGGTACGTTGGCTAGGCAGTCTGTCCCACTTGATTGCCTCTCTTGGCATAAATTTCCTGAAGAGTAGAGGGAAGAGCTCTGGAGTTTTGTTAAGGTAAACCGGAAACATAAACACGATAATTTACTATTGTATTTTGTACTGTCTTTAGGTTTAGATCGAGTTGCACTAATTTTAACAAATTTTGCTAGTCAAAATATGATATTCCTGAGGAAAGAAGGACGTAAACATTGCGAACAAATTGTGCTTTGTGGAGGCTGCACAAAAGCCGATTTAAGAAGAACCATTATATTAAGTATGATAATGACGAGGAAAGACTCAAAAATAGGCCAAATGTTGTTTCGGTCGAAGAATTTAAGATTTTACTTAAATACTGGGGGGATAAAGACGTGAAGGTATGCATTTTAAATATTGAACAGCTAGCCAGTACTCTACATCATGTTGGAAATTAATTATTTGTTTGCACATTATTGAATGATCAGGATCGAGCTCAGAAAAATGCTAAAAATCGCAAGTTAATTGTCGAAACACACACTGCTGGTCGTAAAAGCTTTGCACAAATTGGGGAGAAAATTGTATGTCCATCATTTATAAAATTGATGTTTTTTTTTATTATCTATTTACGATTTCATAGGTTCACTTTTTCTTGTGAATTTTTCTTGAGTTCTTGGTTTATCTTTGTAGAAAGCAAAGAAAAAAATGTCACCTAAGCAACTAGCTCCCATGGATGAAATTTATGTGAAAAACCGTAAACGAAAAGAAGGACGCGAATACATGGTAATTTAAATTACTCATTTTCAGTTACAGGGAGCAAGTCATTTTAATTTTCATTTTTAAGCTACGGAACATGATACTAATATTTTATACCTGTTAATTTGGTAGACTACATTGGTTGCTGAAGATGGCAGTGGGGACCAAGCTGGTAAAAACCAAGTCATGGACCGAATTGGCTTCTTGGGAGATCGGGGAAATGCAGAAAAACAAAGAAGGCTCAGCAGCTAAAAGATCTAGGCAGTACTGTGCCTACTGATGTCACTGACTTGAAAAACACAATAAGGGAGGAACTCATGGCTGAAATGCAAGAGATGATAGAAAGAAAGGTGTCTGATAAAATGACCAAAGTGGTGGCAAGACTTGGAGAAATCAATCCAGATTTCAGCGACATTGATGTTCAAGAGCTTTGTGCTGCTGCTATGGATGAAAGCGAGGATAGTGATCATGGTGATGAGAATTTGGAGGATGACAATCAGGTGGACGGCGAACAAGATGATACTGAAACTGCAATTTCTAATGAATGATGCTCAGTAGTTTTATTTTTATGTGCATACTTTTGGTACTTGGTCTTTTGATATTTTGGTCCAATAATATTGTTGCTGATGTTTAGACTATTATCAGTACTTGGTTTGATATTTAGACTATTATCAGTACTTGGTTTGATGTTTAGACTATGATGCAGTATGTGGTTTGTTGCCACTTGTTATTATTGGATTTGCTAAATTGCAAACTGGAATATGTTTTCAGGATTTTGACAAGTATAATTTGTCAGGTTATTGTAATCACAAACAGCATATTGCAGTTTTACCTTATAAAAGTGTTGCACATTTTAAATATAAAAATGTTACACTAAAGTGTTGCAAAGTTCTATTGTAACACCCTTAAATGTTACAAAAAACAGAAATAAGTGTTACTAAAACTCTATTTTGTAACATATTTACATATTAAAATGTTACACAAAAGTGTTACAAGATCTATTGTAACAATTTAAAAATGTTACAACAACAGGAAAAAGTGTTACAAAAAAGCTCTATTGTAATAACCAAGAAAGTGTTACAACAGACTAAAATTCGTTACAAAAAGGGTCTATGGCAATGGCCGCAAACGCAACGCTGGTTTTTGGCAAATATGTTACCATAGATTCTATTGTAACATATATTGGGTCTACCACAACGCTTTTTTGGTCTTGCAATAGGCCATATTTGGTGTAGTGATTAACCGCTCAACAGTTTACACCACAGGAAACATGTCGTAATACCATTTTCACTGCTAGGTGATTTTCTTATAAACATTAAACCACAAAAAATCGTCGAATGGGTGTTAAGTGATTAATGTACATGCAAGTGTATTCATTCATCAGAAAAAAAGATAGACTTACTAATTCGGGATCGAACAAACTGGAGAAAAAGATTGAAAGCGAAAAGAAGAATCAGCCACAATAATAACAGCCCCTTCCAAATCAGCCAGTTCAACCAGATCAATCACCTGTTCCATGTAGTTCTCTTACAATGCAACAGAAAAAGGATGATGACCATAAAAGATCAGTGCTTAGGATTCTCTTTCTGTGCAACAAAGAAAATAACGTAAGCATAAAAGTATCTAAGATACAAACCTTATGCATATTCACATAGTACTTCACTTGAGAAGGAACAGGAACCACTTCTCTTAAGTCCAGGGGAACCATGTCTGCTGCTCATTCCTTTATATTCCCTTTTTGATGCGACTATTTAAGAAACTAACGAATATATAACAAAAGTTGGATTTTTTTAAATTGGCAATAACATTTCTCGCTTGTTTTATTTCCCCCAGATATCGAATTAGGGAGTGATCAATTACAATTAAATTTACAATTTAAGTCTTGGTATTTTTGGGAGTCAGGTTGATTAGCATCCATCTCCATGGTTGTCTCTTTAAATACCGCAACTTGCTTGTTTCCAAGAGTTGATATAGCAACAAAAGGACCAAAAGCATTAGTTACAGTACAATGTAGATACCGCCAATCCATTTTTATAGACAATGGTTATATATTTACAAAAAAACCTACTTGCAACCCGAGGGTCACCACGATCATTGAGAGCATGTTTCCTTTGTCATTAGCATGCCAGAAAACATATGTTCAAATTTAAAATATGTGTTGTATTGCCTTTCTGTTATAATCAATTCATGAATTCATTTTTTTACGTATAAAGAAGGTTTAATTATTTCTAATTCTTTCTATTCTATCCCAAATCATAATCACAAAACATTAACTTAAAACAGAGAAAACTCGTCACCCGTATTAGGATCAATCATGTATCACACTTGGGAGATACAACCAAAATGACATTTTTTAAGGAAAAATCATCAAGAGTTTAGTCAAAGGCGAATAAAAAAAAGAATTTGGGATTACCCCCGTACAATTTAGACCACAGAAGCAAAAATTTGATAGAAGTTTAAGAATAGGCTTCTATTTGTCTAAGGTAAAGGAAGGAAAAAGTTTGACTATGCACTTGACAGAATAATTAAAAAAAAATTGCATCAATGGTTAGATTGGGCGCAACTTCAGCACTACATTGTTGTTGCTTTCTTTTTACGATGTCAATTAATTTTTTGTCATATTATTTAGTAGACATATTTAGATATATAATACCACATAGAGTATGGATGAAAATACTTGAAGGCAGGAAGAAGAGAGAAAATCTTAGTAGAAGATGGCAGGTAAAGATTAGCAATCAAGCATGTATATCTACAATAAGAGTGATTAACATTAAAAATCATTATATACCTCATGAATAAAGTCATCAAGTGAGGTTGCGTCTCATAATTCACCATTACACTAATTTTTTCAGATTTCAAAATCTCAGTCAATGCGGCAGCCAGGGTTTACATTTAAATTGGTGGTTAGGCTGTATTGGCATGGAATACACGAACACTCATGTCATCTCATGATTTTTAGTAACAACTTAAGTTAAAGTTTTGGCCATAGCATTTCCCTCTGGGAAAAACTGTAACCTCAGCATTTACTTGGGGACAAAACTGTAGTTGTGGAATGATTAAATTGTCTCGCAAACCCTCTGTTGCACTAAAGAGTTCTCTTTAACTTCGAGTTTTATATAATATAAAAAACACATCAATCATTAACCCTCAGTTTCTTTGGAGTTGGGAAAAAACAAACTAGAGGATTCAACAAGCAGGATTACAGGATTATTTGTAAACATTCTTTTCTGTTCAGTATATAATTATTCTTAGGGCTGAGCATTTCATGATGAAACCTAAATAAAATTTGGTTACTGAATAGCTCTGTACCAAATTAATTCCTACAAAACTACCGAACTGAATATTTAAGTATTATATTAGTTAGGTTATAAAACTGAACACCAAATTCAAAAAGGTAATCATGTGAAAAGTATAAAAAGCAAATGGTTGATGGATCAATTTGGTAACAACGAAATTCGAGATTTGTAGCCGGAAACAAGATCCGTGACGGTGGTTCTTTATTGGAAAATGTGAACAGTATTTGGTGGTTGTAATTATTAGTGGCTGACAGGTTTAGTGGTGGCTCTTTTGCGCTCGCAACTTCTGACCCCTTGCCATTTGCCTAGCTACAGGAGGAGGTCTTCCGTCCAGGCATACCCCTGGAGGTCTTTGACCACAGACACCGCCTATCTGTGATTGCATTACAGAAAGAAATTCTTCAAGGGAGTACCTGCAACAAATATGTTAGTAATAATAGTCTTCTTCCTCCTTAAAGCATCCAAAGAACTCGTCCAAGTAGTTATGTTAAAGTTTACTCCCAAGCTATTTCCTTTAATGAGGGCGCGTCCTAACACTTCGCCATCTCAAGAAATCTTCACAGAAGGCGCGCCCTATCCGTCCATAGCATAGTGGGCGCGCCCTTAAGGTTTAAATCTCTTATTTTACAAATTTTAAGGGCGAGCATTAAGGTTTTAAGGCATATTCGATCGTTTCATCACGGAGGGCGCGCCTTTGATTCTCGGGGAAAGTGGGTTCGCCCTATCTTTTCCTAATCTTAGCATCAATGCCCTGATTTCATTCAGTTGACCCATTTTTGACCCGAATAGTCTTTGTATCAAATTTTGGGCATAACAACTACCCCAAATTTCATATGTTATTGAAAATGGTATTGAAATTTTAAACTGGCCAAATATTTATAAAATTTGTACAATAATTAACTCGTAGGGCGTGCCTTTTGTATAGGGCGCGTCCTCTGAAGTTGAACAGCCATATTTATCGGGAGTGATGCTCGACGTGATTGATGGGACATTATAGTTGTCCCACATCCCTATCCCCTATTAATATAAACCTTTTTACCTTCTTCTTACTTACCTTTTCACTTTTACTTTTTATTTTTCCCAGAAAGTTCACCAACATCGATCAAAGCTTCTCCCGCTCAAAAACGGCCTGTTTTTCACCATTTCAACAGCTTTTTCAGATCAATCTCTTTATAAATCAACAAGGTACTTGATTCTTTCTTTTATTTCAGTTTTTATCAAGTAGATTGTACATAATACATTTATGACTGTTCATCTCCTTTTCTTACTCTATGTGTTCTTCATAACTTTTTGTATGTATAGGTGTATATATCATCTATTTATCAATCTAGATCCACAATTTAAGTATTTTGAATTTCAATTTATGATTTCGGTATCATCTACGCCTAATTTAGCGTTAGGACGCGCCCAAAAGGGCTTTTATGGGATTTATTTTAAGCTTTAGGTCTAATATAACAAATCGCCACATTAATCGGGGAGCGCCGTCTCGTTATGGCGCGCCATCTACTTTCCCATTTATTTATTTCTTATTTCTTTCTTTGGAAGCGCCTTCAATAGACTTTTCCTTTTGTTTTGACACTTGGAAGACGAGGGTGCATCCTCTCCCTTTCATCCATTTAAAGATTTCTACACTAAGCTAGGAATCTATTCTCCTCCAGTCATTTACTTCAAACCAGATTTCCCAGACGCTCATGGGACCCTCGAGTTTTTAGAACAAGAGGCGCGCCTTATTCAAGAATCCAAAGAAAATAAATTCATGGCTGGTTTTGCAAGTGACTCTTCTTTAGACGACATTCCTCCGGAACGAAGAAGGGGAAAGAAGAAGCTAATCTCGAAGAAAAGATCTCCAGCCCCCATGGATATAGACTTAGATGAATGGCTCGAGGAGTTGAACGCAGACAGATATATGGGGTAGAAATTGGAGTAAATGTTGGCGCAGGTCCTTCAAAGGTTTCCTACAAATCTATATCTCCCAGCCTGTCTCCCCAACCATCACAGGGCGTGCCTATTTCTCCAGATGCCGAGGGCGCGCCTGAAGAGAATTCTCCACCCTTTCGAGATGAAATGCATTTCTTTGATGAAGATACTTACCAATTTTCCAATTTTCCCGCACCTTCACCTGTCCTCTTCGAGCATTAGAACGTTTCTGATAGTGAAGTAGATTTTGATCGGAGCAAATATGAACCATATACTGAAGCAGTGAAGAAGCATTTCAGGAAAGAGCAAGGAAAGTTATTCTGTGTGGGACTGTCTTCAAGCTGTTCTGACAAATAGTTAGAGTGGCTGATGGAATTTTACGACTTGAAATGAATTTGGGCTCACCCTCTTAGTATGATGCGCCCTCACATTTTCAATTATGGCTGAAACTTCAGAATTCCTAGGATAGTGACTAGTCCAAAGTTAGTCTCATTGGGTGTGGGCATGCCTTTACATCCCGATCTTAGGGATGTAACTGAATTGTACGACTTAAAACCCCTTCAACTGTCTTCAAACAACTACAAGCTTGTGCTAGGCTTGTTCACTCTTTACATGGACTTGAATTTTCCCCAGCCTACCAAGGAGGAAGTAAGCCATTTTTTTAATCTCCGCAAATATGACCATGGCTACTACTACTTAGTTGTAGACAAACAACACAACAAGAAAGACTTCTCTTCCGGGAAGATCAGCCACAAAGAAGGATGGAAATAGAATTTATTTCTATCTATACGACATTCCCAGAATTAGGATTCAGTTTAACACAGAACCTAGTAAGGGTGCGCCCTAAGATTCATTATTTTTCTTCTTTCAATGTCTTTTCTTCTTCTTATATTTTACTTTTCATATACAACAGACAAACCTTCTGTATGAGAGCTAGAGGGCGCTCCCAAAGCTCGTGCAGAAGATTTACTTAGGATTGCTACAGAGAAATGGAACTTAAAAACTCTTGTCATAAGGTCCAACTTAATGTGAGTTGGTATTCTTTCCGACCTCGTTGGGACCAAGTGCAAATATGTAGAATTCAGGAAAGGCATCCCAATTACTCGTGTCATAGAAGTTGACAATGATGACGAGGTAAAAGAAGATGAGTATGAGGATAGCATTGCTCAGACTGAACCTCCAATAGGTTATAATTGTGTCTTGCTTATATTAGACCAGGTGCATTTCATTAAGGCGCGCCTTCTCGTCAGGATGCGCCCATGCTCTTTTTTTATGCGTTACTCATCTAGGAGCGCTTCTCTTTTTAGGGCGCACCCCTTACATTTTCTTGATAGTAAGGTGATTATATGTTAAATATCATAACATGTTTTTCGAATGTCCGTTTAGATTAACACTATTATCGAGGCGCGCTTTCAAGCTAATGCGCGTCCTTATTTGTTTTTCTTGTTTCATTACATTTTCCTTTCTTTGAACATATCTACTATTTTCATTTAGCAATTGCCAAGTTAACTGTTTAAATATTTTATTGAGAGCGCGCATTATAAACAAGGCGTGCCTTTACTCTTTATTGGACTAATCAATTTTCTTGACTTTTTCACAGATATGGCTCCTCAAAGAATTCCAAAATCCTTTGGGGCACACCCTGGTGAAAAGCCAAAAGCTCGCGTGCAAAAGAAGGATGCCCCCAAGACTCAATCATCCACTCTTACCCCTATCCCAGTATCTCAACCAGTTTCTATTCCCAAAAGGTCCACTGTGGACTTGATAGAGGGACAGGGTGCGCCTAAGAGGGTCAGGACAGACGGTGCACCCTCTAGCTCGGGCTTTTTGGCATTTAATCATCTTGGCCCCATGACTTCTGTCTATGTGATAGATGATGAAGTCAAAGAGTGGCAAGCCATGGGTTTGGAGGAATATATTAGGGCTTCTATCAAGGCATCTTGCCAATAGCTCTTTCATTCCACTCAATTTGTAAACAGGCAGCTAGAGGAGAAGGCGCGCCTGGAACTCCTACAGGGAGATAACAATATTCTACAAATAATCTCAGGGACAAGGACCTCCTCCATTCTAAGGACATTAAATCCAAAGATTCATAAATATCTTTTCTCAAAGGAAGTGGATAGCTTGGGTTCTTAGCTTGAGATTGCCAACAAGAAAGCTGAACTTCTCCATACTGTACTTCCAGAAACAAAGCTGAGGGTAGAATACCTTGAAGAGCAACAGAAGGACGGTTGGATGGATGAGAAAAGAGAGATCACATATGATACTTTTGCTTGCGGCTTTCACTTCTACATAAATGGGTTTATGGAAATTGATCCAGATTATTCTTTTGAGAAATTTGGTGAGGAGACGGTTGCATAGATGCTAGAGTTCAAGAAGGAATATGCTGCAGAAATAAAGAAGAGAAGGATCGAACTTGAACTTGAGGAAGCTGAGGGCGCGTCTAGTGGTGAAGATGCAGAGGACTCTCAGGGCGCGCCTGAAGTTGATCTATCAGTCCCTCTCCAAGTTGTTCCACCAGGTAGCGACCCTCAGGGTGCGGCTTAGATCAGATTCTTTCTGATTTCAATTTCTTTAATACTTTGAGGTGTCAGCCCTCTTTTGATATTGTGCAAAGTTATAAGACTATATATTTTGCTGCTATCTTGTATGACAATTATTTGTCTTTATACGCTCCTGTTTTCATTCTTATTCATTACATTCTTTTATGAATTGATTACACGCACAAGAGGCTTTCACTTATAGGCGCGCCTTCTTATACAATTATATACTTTTAAATCTCCAAAAATTTCTAAAGTAAATTTTATTAGGGCGCGCCTACCAACAAGGCGTTCCTCACAGCTTTTGCTCCCAGAGTATTGCGTTATCAATTCTTTTGTTTCTTTTAATAAAATTTTACAAAATAAAGAATAAATTTTACTAGGCTTCCCATCATTAGGGCGCGCCGTTTACCCTATTCCATGGCTATTTTCACTAGCCATATTCCTTCCTAGCATAGCATTTTCTGAGCTAATAGACATGTTGGGCGCCTCTCCCTTCAGGGCACACCCTCTCTAATAAGTACTGTTCTTTTATTAACTTTTAGAAAATTATTTCAGTGTTTAGTCATTTTATAGAGGGCGCACCTGTAAATAAGGCATGTTTTAAAACTCTTGCTTTACTCGAACCAGAATGTTTTATTGTTAATTCTGCTTCAAGTTTAGAACATGTCTCTTAATTTATGTCTAAACATTATAAGTTAAGCACTGTTTGGGAACTTTCTTTCACAAGGCGCGTCCTTATGCCCTCAGCTATGAGTTTGTTGTACGAATTTGTTCGAATAAATTACAGGGCGCGCTTTGTGTTAAGGCATGCCTTATGATATTTCCTCATGCAGGAGTCAATTGACTAGTGTAATTTCACAAGTCGATTTTTGTCAAGGCGCTTCCACCATTAGGGTGCGCCCTACCTCACAATATAAATTTCAATATAATATTGTGGACGCGCCATAAATAACTTAAGACGCGTTCCATGAGACATGCAGGTGGATACTTTTTTTCTTTTATTAATAATGCGCTCTAGTCTGAAAATTATACCAGTCTCATGGCTACTATGCTCTGTGGGGAGATTATTTGAAAATTTTATCCTTCAACTAGTTCTAATGTAGGTAATCATATATATTACCCCCTATACTAGGAGGAATTTATTATCTACTAGTCTATTACATGAAATCGATTATAAAAATGAGGCAGCCAGAGCCGCACCCTACTTATAATACTGTCGCAAGTGCTCAGCATTCCCGGCCCGGGGAATGAGCTTGTCATCCAAATCTTCCAAGCGATAAGTCCCTTTCCAATATATAGTTTTGACCTTGTATGACCCTTCTTGATTAGCTCCAAGCACTCCATGCTGAGCTTTCTTCACATTTGGCATGACCTTTCTCAAAACTAGATCCGCCACTCTATATGGTATGGATTTCATCTTTTTGTTAAAGTACCTGGAAATCCTTTACTGATAAGCAACAAGCTTCAATTGGGAGTTTATTCTGGTTTCATCTAACAAATCTAAGTGGAGCCTCTGATTAACCTATGCATCTTTCTCAACGAACAAGTCTCTTCGCAATGATCCAGCTCCCACTTTTACTGGAATCATAGCCTCATACCCGTAAGTTAACATAAAAGGGGATTCTGCAGTAGTTGACCTTGGAGTTGTGTTATAAGACCAAAGAACCATTGGTAGCTGCTCTGGCCAATCTCATTTCTTCTCCTCCAACTTGGCCTTCAAAGTATGTTTAATGATCTTATTTATGGCCTCATTCTGGCCATTACTGCATGGATGATAGATTGGAGTAAAGTCCTTTTTGATGTGCAAATCTTTGCAAAGTTTCTTTAATTCCTTGCTATCAAACTGCTTCCCATTATCGGATATGAGCTTGTATGGAATATCAAATCTGCAGACTATGGAATTGAAGACAAAATATTTGATTTTATTAGTTGTGATTGTTTCCAGTGGCATAGCTTCTGCGCACTTTGTGAAGTAATTGACGACCACGACAACATATTTTACACCCCATTGGCCTTCGGGAGCTCTCCTATAAGATCAATCCCCCACATAGCGAAGGGTCAAGGGCTTGCCAATAAGGTTGATGATGTTGCAGGGGCGTTGAAATAGTTGGTGAACCGTTGACAGCGATCACAAGCTCTAACAAACTTGAAAGCATCATCTTTAATAGATGACCAATAATATCTCTGTCGAAGGACTTTTAGTGCCAATGAGCCACCCCCGAGTGATTGCCATAAATTCCTTCATGTACTTCCCTCAGGATATAATGTCCTTCTTTAAGGTCGGCACATCGTAAAAGTGGTTGATTGATTAAAACCTCTTTTATTCAATATTTCGTCATACTCCAAATATTTTACAGCTTGGTAGCGAAGGCGTCGAGCCTAGAGCTTTTCTTCCGGCAAAGTTCCCGTGCGGATATAGTTGTGAATTGTGGTCATCCAAGTTTCCTGTGGGACTTCTTGCACTTGGAACACGCCTATCTCTGGAATACTCAGAATTTATTGAATTCCCAATGGAATATGTCCCAGCAAAATGTTGTCCATTTGTGAGCCCATTTTTGCTAAAGTATCTGCATTGTCATTCTTTTCTCTTGGTACATCATCCAATCTAGCATTACCAAATCTTTGGAGCAAGCATTGCACACATCTCATGTATAGCTCAGTTCGATGGCCTCGAGCCTGAAAAACTCCATTAAATTGATTCACCACCAACTCTGAATCACTCCAAGATATCAATTTTTATAGCCCCTACTTCCAAATCTATTTTAATCCACTAATTAGGGCTTCATATTCAACATCATTGTTTGTGACATAAAACTTGAAGTGAATGGTACTCATCACATGGTGCCCTTTCGGGATAATTAAAACAATCTCGGCACCTGCTCCATTATTATTTATAGCCCCATCGATATGTAGAATCCACCAAGGATGTGGGAACTCTTCTCTAACTTTGTCGGGATTATTCCCCCGCGAGGAAGGTTCGACCAACATTATAGCCTTTTCATCTACCTCTGAGTCGAACTCAAGTAAGAAATAAGTCAAAGCTTATCCTTTAATTGCGGTGCTAGGGCAATATTCCAAGTCAAATTTCCCCAATTCAACTACCCACTTCAACATATTGCCTGATGATTCTGGCTTGTGTAAGATGTGCCTCAGAGGGTAGTCAGTGCGAAATTCTATCCGATAAGCTTGGAAGTATGGTCTCAACTTTAGTGGCGGTAGGACAAGAGCATATACCAATTTCTCCATGCTGGTGTATCTGGTCTCAACATCTAACAACCTCTTACTTACGTAGTATACTGGCGACTGGCAGCCTTCTTCTTCTCTCACCAATGCCACACTGATGGAATATTCTGATACTGCTAAGTAGAGAACTAACGTTTCCCCATCCTCTGGTTTTGTTAACATAAGATGATTTCCCAACTGTTCTTTGATCTTCTGAAAAGCCTCCTCACATTCCCAGGTCCATACGAATTCATTTCCCATACCTTTAATAGCTTTAAAGAATTCCTTGCATCTGTCTGAGGACTTTGAGATAAAATGATTCAATGCCACAATCCTTCATGTCAAAATTTGCACCTGTTTCACATTAGTGGGGGACTTTATATCTAGAAAGGATTTTATTTTCAAGGGATTTGCCTCAATTCCTTGGTGGTTTACCATGAATACCAGAAACTTCCATGACTCCACACCAAACACACATTTCCGAGGATTCAGTTTCATTCTATACCTCCTTAGAATGTGGAACATTTCAGATAGGCCTGCTATATGATCTTCAGCTTTCTTGGATTTTACCAGCATATCATCTACGTATACCTCCATCATCTTTCCGATATGTCTTTTAAACATCTTATTCACCAATATTTGATAAGTAGCCCCAACACTGATAAGACATAATGGCATCCCAATGTAGCAATAGAGGCCTCGATCAGTGATAAATAAAGTATGCTCTTGGTCGGGTTCATACATGGAGATTTGATTGTAACCTGAGTATGCATCCATGAAACTTAGCAAAGCATGACCCGCTGTGGCATCAACCAACTAATCAATTCTCGGTAAAGGGAAACTATCCTTTGGGAAAGCTTTATTTAGATTAGTAAAATCTATGCAAGTTCTCCATTTTCCATTAGGTTTTTTTACCAATACCGGATTTTCCAACCATTCTGGGTAAAAAGATTCCATGATCAATCCGACATCCAAGAGCCTATAAACTTCCTCTGCTAAAGCTACAACCCTTTCCCCACTTACTGCCCTGCACTTTTGTCAAACCCCTTTATGTTTGGAGTCAATGTTCAATAGATAGCACATAACTTTCGAATTATCCCAACCATATACGAATGGCTCCATGCAAATACATCGAGGTTTGCCAAGAGAAATCTTGAAAGTCCTTCTTTCAACTTCCAGTTTAACTGAGAACCAATCTTTAAGACTTTGGTTGGATTCTTCTCATCGACTTGGTTTATAATGGTATCCTTAACTGGCCCCATTTTTCCATGGGCAATGAAATTCGTGGATCGAGGTCAAGCTGATTGTGATCTTCATTATTTAGTTCAGAAGGAATGTCCTTTAGAGGAGGAGCGTCATTATCTTTTGAGATATTTTTAAAAGAAGGCGCGCCCTGTGTCACAGGGGCATCAACTTCTTCTGAATTCTGTGTTGTTAAGGGTGCGCCCTCAAGGGGAGGGGCATCCACATTGTACACAAATTGCTCTAAGCTTTGTAAAGCATCAGCTCTTTCTTCAAGCCATTCTCTATTGAAACTTCCTTGGATTATGTTGTTGGTTGGGATCTTTTCTTATTCCAAGAATTTGATCCTGAGAGCATCATCTTAGAATAATTTTTTTTAAGTTGGATTGGCGGAATGTTCATCCTCTTGTTCCAAGCAATAGTGGACACGGATCTCCTCGATTGGTTGCCCGATTGTTCCTTCTGGTTCATCGTCAAAGGTATCTCCGACTTGGACATCCTTTTTTCGAAAACCCCTCATAGCTTGTCGGTAACATTCCCGAGAGTGATACTGAGAACCCTTTATGCTGCCAACCCCATTTGGGGTTGGGAATTTGATTGTCAAGTGATGAATTGACGTGATGACCCTCATTTCCCTGAGAAAAGGTCGTCCTAACAATATATTGTGGGAAAATTCCTGATTTAAGACTTTAAACTTGAGCATCTTCGTTACAGAGATAGGACTTTCACCTAGAGTACATGGCAATCAAATTGATCCCATGGCTCTAACTCCTTCGCCAGAAAAATCATATATACAAGAATCCTCTCCTGGCAAGTCTTCATCAGGCAAACCCATCTTTTTATATGTGCTATAGTAAAGGATGTTCGCTGAGCTTCCATTATCCACAAAGGCTCTGTAGACGTTCTTAGTCCTGATTTAGAGAGAAATGACCAAAGCGTCATTGTGAGAGTGATACACCCATCTGGTATATGCTTCTCTGAAGGTGATATCCATTGACTCTCCCTTAAATACTTTCGGTGGCCGAGTCTCCCATCCGTGTTAGTTAGTCAATGGCCTGTATCAGGCTTCCCTTGCATACCTTGCCAAGGCTCGGTTACTGCACCCCATACTGGATCTCCTCCAAATATTTCTCAGATGCTACCAGCCCAGATAAATTTATTTTCCTCCAAAGTCTCATTGTTGGATTCGCGAGGAGTGCGACCACCTTCCTCTTTTGCTTTTTCAGAACCATTCTTGTGAAAGGAATATGTCCTAAGTCCAATCATGTATGAGGATTTAGGAATAACTTTTATGTAATCTGTTTTGATTTCATTGATATTAATAAAAGACTTGTTTTGTTTTTATCACGGGCTTTATCTATTTAAGTGTTTAAATACGATATACCATAGTTTAGAGTAAAGCTTTTTATGGATTATGATGAGATCATAATAGTGAGACCTAAAAAGATGATAACTCTAAACTTAAATAGTTCTTGGTCATAGGATTACTAACTGATAATTAATAATCCGCAAAGATCGGTACATACTATGCTTGCTTTATTATGAAGGATGTCTGTTCTCATAGACATTTGTGTGGTGACACTATAGCTAGTATGTAGGTGCTTATTATAGAATAAGTTCACTGAACATGACTCGCACAGCTGAACAACTGATGGAGTTCACTCACGTGTCAGCAGTTGTTCACATAGTGATAGTTGTACAAGTATCCTTAGACTTGAGGTCATCATAGTCATCTTGTGTACACTGAACTATACTTTGGTTTAGTTCTTAGTCTCCAGGGACAATTATTAGAGCTCTACTGGGTATATGAATTTGTACACGAAGATAGTGTATGATCAATATAGGATCTACCCCTTCCAGTGAAGGAAGCGAATGTTCAAGGCTGATCCACTTATGCTAGTTCAGGAATCTCTGGCCAGAGTGAATAAAATTAGAAAGGAGTTTCTAATTTGCATACGCATAGTAAATGGTAAGCAAGTGATTGAATTAGATAGGCTTGACACGAGATCCATGCCTTGTATTTAATCGGGACATTGTAGGGTAGAAGGAGTTTATTGTATGGTAACTATTCACTGAATAGGTTCTTGGTATTCTAAGCAGTGAATTAATATTATCCGGATAGTCGCGATATGCTGAGAAGTATCCCTCACGATGTAGAATAAATGTGATTAATTAATTAATCATATTTAATAAATTAGAGAATTTATATAAATAATGATAAAATAGTTTTATTATTATTTATTTCTACTACCGGCTTAGTATTGAACCTACAGGGTCACACCATAAAAAGAGAATGATTTAATGGTGGAGGAATTAATTAATAATGGCTGATAATTATTTATTTATGAAATAAATAATTAATTGGCAAATTTAATAATTGATTAAATGAGATTTAATTGATTATAAATTAATTAAGAAAAGTTCTTAATATTATTAATTAAAGGATTTAATTTTTGGAAATTAAATCAAGAGAGAGAATTATTTCTAAAGTGTTTAGAAAAAGGATTAATAATTAAAAGGTATTTTAATTATTAATGAGAATAATAAATGGGATAATAATAATATTATTTATGGGAAAATTTCAGCTAAAAATTTTGCCTATAAATACACTATTATAGACCCTATTTTCATTCTAACCCCAAAAACCCAAAAAGTTTGGAAAACCCAATTCTCTCCACTTCCTTCCTCCTCCTTAATATCGTTTTCTTGGTGGATACCGGTGGAGTGCTTCACACTTGAGGAGCAACTGCTAAGGATCTCCGATCGTTGTCTCCGAATTATTTTAAAGGTTAGATTCGATCCCCTCGTTTTTACCACGATTTATATGCTTTTATTTGGATTTTATGTGTGTAAAAGTGTTTTGCCATGCCCCGCTGTGATTAAAAATCCATCAATGGTATCAGAGCATAGGTTGTATGCATATAGATCTGTTGTAAAAATTTCAGAATTTTATGTGCTTGTATGAATTAATTATGATTTTTACAAGTTATATCATGGATTAATTTTGTCTGATGAGAAATCGTTTCTCAGAATAATTTTGAATGTTGATCTGGGTTCTACAAGTGTTGTGGATCGTCTGGGTATTTTTTTCATAATTTTATGATGTATAGATTTTTTATTATAAATTTTTGAAGTTGTTGCAATTAAATTCGTAATTAAATAATTATATATATATAAATTGTAAGTATATATTTTGCATCTGCTGTTGTATTGTCTGTGTTGTACTACCACGGAAAAGGAGGCAGACAGAGAACAGTGGTGTCAGGCGGCTCGTTTTCCGAGGAAAAAGACGGCGGCTGCTGCAGAAAAAAAAAAGGTGTCGCGCATTCCGGGAATGCGTTACACCCTGTGGCGCATTCACGGAATGCGTTACACCTTTTAATTGGTTAAAAGGGCTGTAACGCATCACCGGAATGCGTTACAGGGCTTGTAACGCGTTCCTGTAATGCGTTACAGCCCGACTGTTTACATTAAAATTGATTTTCTGGGAGTTTCATAACTCCGTTTTAGGCGTGCAATATATCGTTGGATTCGTTTTTCCGAGACGGATCTAATGGAGTGATCAATTTTAGTTTATATAAAAGTTTTGAACTGTTTATATTTCCAAAAGTGTTTTAAAGCTGTTTTTAACTGTTTTAAATGCTTCATGTGATACATAGAGATGTATAATGCTTAGACTAATGTGCTAGATGATATAACATGCCTACCTTGATGTTTATTCATGTTGATATATGTGATATATGCTTAGTTTATCATGCGATGATAGATTTAGGTGAACTTAAATGAACATAAGGCGTTTGTTAGACAACCTAGTATAGTGAAATTGTTTCATAACCTTAAGAACAATATTATGAATACAATCATGAGATTCTTGTGTTTGTGAAACACGTAATTGAATATGAATTTTCGATATGAGAGAAGGATGATTCTGTCAACAACAGATTTCTATCTGTAAGAAAGGGTTATTAAGTGACGCCTCTTGACAATGCTCCACCCGATCTGGGAATCATCTGATTATTGATTATTGATTTGAAATATTTAATTTAAAAGGAAGAATCTCTTTATAATATGATTATGATTGTAACGTAATATAATCCCTCTAAAATTAAATAATATCAAGTAATAATTGGCCAATGACACAACGGGCTTGTGTCGGTCATAGCCTTCCAACATGATAGAAAAGTAGTTCTTATTTTTGAATCATTGTCGGTTCGTGCTACAACCGAGGGCTTTGATTTCGAGATAAGAAATACTTGTCTATTACATAGAGATATGTACATTGAATAAGAATCTAAAGGTCGGTACGTGCTACAGCCGTGGGCCTTTGGGGACTGATTCAACTGTACGGAATGTTAGGTTAGACTTGACTTAGAATATTGAGTTTGTCGTGCTACAGCCGTGACTCAATTATTCAAGAGGCTAAAGTTTGATTAGGGAATAACATGAGATGTAATTGACAAGAGTTGTCTGCCTATTGAACATTACATGGCGGTTCGTGCTACAGCCGGGGTCGTGTAATGGAATGTAGGATCCCTATTCCCAATAGCATTTGAATGCTTAATTTTTCACGTAGGGGGTTGAATAAATTAGATAAACTAGTGGGAGTTACTTATGAATAAAGACCTGATTCATATAGTGTTTTGAAATGAAATCGAATATTTGCTAAGTGTTGTTATGTGTTTATCATTTACAGATTTACTTTGTACGTTATGTCTTCTACACTATCACTCAGGAGCATACTGGATGCTCACAAATTGACTGGTCCTAATTATGCTGACTGGCTTCGAAACTTGAGAATTGTTCTCAGGATTGAGAAGCTGGAATACGTGATTGACTCACCTAAGCCTACTGAACCTGCTAGTGATGCACATAATGATGAACATGTTGTGTATCGTAGGTGGATAGATGATGCAAATGTTGCTCAATACATTATGCTAGCTTCCATGAACATTGAGCTACAGAAGCAACATGAGCATATGGATGCTCACACTATCTTCGTGCATCTACAAGAGTTGTATGATGTGGCAGGGAGGACAGCTCGATATGAGATATCGAAGGAGTTGTTCGGTTGTAGGATGTCTGAGGGATCATCTGTGAATGACCATGTACTTAAGATGATCAATTTGATTGAACGTCTTGGATAACTTGGTTTTGCCATGGATGGGGAGCTGAGCCAAGACTTGGTCTTACAATCGCTTCCGAGTTCGTTCTCGCAGTTTGTTGTGAACTTTCACATGAATAAGTTGGATGTCAGCCTGCCTGAACTCCATAACATGTTGAAGACTGCGGAATCGAATTTTCCCCCTAAGAAGAGTTCTGTTCTTCTAATTGGTGAAGGTTCCAATCCTAAGAAAAGGAAGAGGAACTCTTCCAAGAAGAAGAAAGTAGGTGAAGAAAAGCTGGTTCCACCAAAAGCTGAAGACCCCAAGAGCAAAGTTGTTTGCTTTCACTGTAACAAGGTGGGGCACTGGAAGAGGAACTGCAAGGTTTACCTTACAGAATTGAAGAAGAAGAAGAAGAAGAAGGGTAGTGAGACTACCGCTTCTAATTCAGGTATGTTCATGATAGAAGTGAATATGTCATTAAATCAAATTTCTACTTGGGTATTAGATACCGCCTGTAACACCCCCAAATCCGGGGTCGGGGATCCGGGCTGTCACGAGTTCCATTTCCCTTAATAACACCCAATCTTAATAAATAATCAACTACTCTATACTGTGACCCCACAATAAACACACACACCACAAGTTATAGTCTCAGAGATGAATATCCAAAAATAATCACAAGTCGTTTTATTCCATAATTATATGCCAATACACCTTAAACGGGTTTCTGAATAAATTTACATTTCTTTACCATTATTACAATTGATAAAGATACATAAGTCTGGTACATCAAAAGTTGAAAGCCTAGCCTATTGGTAGTTCCTACCTCAGCTACAGCGACATCAACGCCTATAGGAAACTGCGGAACGTTTCCTAATCGCTTGCGAATCAGGAGCTTAGTCCTGTTCATCTTTTCTATCTGTTGTTGCGTGATGAAAGAAGAAAGCAAGGGTGAGCAGCAAGCCCACCAAGATAATACGTATAATGATTAACAATATATGTGCCTTCTCATAGTACTCATGAAAGTCTTGGTCAAAAGAAATGAACCAAGTTCGACCTCTTAATGCGACGAAGTCACAAAATATTCAGTATATATACTTATATACTTTTCAAAATCTTTGAAATCCTCTGCCATGTATAATATACATAGAGTTCCAGTTTATAATTGTATAAAAATATCGTTGCAAGGTGATCTCATATATCTAACCTTGTCTCAACGTTTTTCTGAAAATCTTTGACATGCACAAGATAATCATTTACTAGATATAAGTTTAAAAGATGAAGTTACAAGATACTCCAATATACTTATATCTTTTCCGAATACTACTTGAACTACCACCGTTCAATGTATAAATAGTTCATCCCATAGATTAAGCTATAAGACAAAACTTGTATAGAATCAATCTTTAAAATATCATCAAAATAAAATGAAGTTATGAGATACTTCATTTGATGCACACATCATTTTGAAAACTTGACCCTGCCAACACTCAACAATCGCCCAACCGTAGCCTTTCTATCGAAGTGCTCTGGGTAGTGTTGCAGAAATATCCAATTGGAAGATGAACTCATTACGGGAGTTTGTCGCACCAGGAAAACCACTTACGATGATCAGTCGTAGTAGTACAACCCCACCATTTTCTACATGTAGAGGATAACCTGTCAGATTTACTTGTCAACCGAACACTGGACTCCTAAGGAATGGACCGTCTTAGCGGAACTTCCACGCCATTATGGGACAATATAATAAGGCTGGGCCGGCGCCACTCGACCACTTACGCCACTCCTAGTTCAGATGAAATCCATGACTCTGAAACGTAAAGCTCGTCCCCCTTTCCCCAAGTAGAAACTTGTTGATACGGCTCCACCAAGAAGTCGTATCTAGTTGGAAAGGAAAACTCACCGATATTTCCCAGGCGATACCTGTTAATGGATTAACTTGTTCCAAGAATTTTACTTCCCGAGTGTTGGGTAAGTAATCAAAATTCTTTTATCAAGACAGCAACCTTGTTGCGAATATAAAATACACCATAGAGCCGGATCCCTCAGGTTTTGAGCGAGTATTTAAATCCCCTTCGAAAGGAGGATCTTAAATATAAAAATGAGTTTTGGGATCCGCTCTAACTTTTAAAAATCATTTTGAAGACTCGCAAAACATTTTTAAGAATGTTCGGAGTGATGCTGATTTAATAAATCAGTCCCAATATATAAAAAAATATCTGAATATTATTATTTAAATAATATTCCCATAAAGAATAATCTTTATAAAAATAATTGAAGTAGATGTTGTAAAACTTATACTTGAATTGGATATTACATAACCAAATATATACTTGTAGGAAAGTACTATCTTTATTTGAATAATCAAAAATAAGTTTGATTATCGAAACATTATTCTTTAATAAAATAAAGAATATTATTAAATAATAAGCGGAGTCATAATACCTCGAATGAATATTATAAATAATATTCATTAAATAAAATAACGGAGTCATACATCCTCAAATGAATATTCAAGTAATATTCAATAAATAATATAAATGAGTCATAAGTCCTCGAATGAATATTCAAGATAATATTCATTAATAAAATAAAGTTATCGAATAAACCTTATTCGATTAATAGTTTTAAAAACTATAACCATATATATATAAATATATATATATATATATATATATAAAAAATCTACTCGGGATCCTCGACTCCCGGTTTTAAAAAATGTTTTCACCTTTGGGTCCCTATACTAAGGGTATATGCAAATTACCGCTATTCTCTAGCATAGATATTATCAACTGAACCAACAGATATATATGGAAAGAATACGAAACAAGCATGCATATGTACCATATTACATACTACAATATATCGCAAGAATTTGCTAAATAACCGTTATGCATCTATCACAAGATAACGCATATACAAGTGTATATATCACAACAACAGTATAACGGATAGAAAACTTGCCTGAGCGACTGGGGGTTACAATGGCTCGGGACGAGTCTGGTAACCTATAAACAACAAGTAAGTTGGAATTAAACCAAAGTCACTTGTAAATCTATACTTTAACCAACTTAGACTCTAACGCTCGTTTTGCGCTTACTGATTCTCTTAAGTCACTCGAGTACCCTCGGCTCCACCATTTTTAATAAATTAACCATTACGAGTTTTAAGGCGATTCTTTCGCGAGTACCTTACCAACTGCCTAATCCAATTAACACAATTGTTTCATACTCCAAGTAGTCCTTTAAGGTCTTTAACCAGGGTTTCAAAGTAAGGCAAGGGGAAATGTTTCGTTCGCGAAACGTCATTACTTAAAACGGCCGTTTCTCCTAAACCGTACATCGGAATCAAACGAACCACGTATCAAAACGAAGCTCGTAACATGAAATATCTAAACATGGAAATGGTCAAAACCTAGCAGGGAGTTCTCGGGTCCTAATGTTATGAACAAAAGCAGTCTAAAGTAAATCGGACATTACGACGGCTATGTTTACGCGATTTCCCAAATTTATACCATTCCAAATCCACCACAATTCAACCCCAATTCACAACCCAATCAAACTCCATCCAAACTACATCATAACAGCCCCAACACTCAACATTAACAATTTATACTTATTCTTAAACTTGAATTTAGCTACACTTAAGTTCATTAATCAACGATCCAAGAACTACCACTCCAAAAACTTCACAAAATCAACTAATCTCTACATTCACAACTAGCAAACCTCTCATGAATTATAACAACAAAACTAAACCTAATTACTCAAATAAAGTTAGGGTTTGGAGGGGTTATACCTTCCTTGGAGAGTGGAGAATCAAGAGAATGGCTTGGAATCACCCTTAAAGTCCTTATCCAAGCTTAATCTAAACAAAACTTCAAGAACACAAATTTTAGTTCTTGAAAAACACTATTCACCAAGAACTTTGATGAATTGATTAGCTATGTTAAACATGGAATCTTGAGCTTAAACTTATGGCTCATCTTAGTTATGAATTATGGAAGCTAAAGAAACAAACCTCTTGAATTATGAAGGTGTGTAGCTTGATTTTTTTGAAATTTTCCTCCTTGGTTTATGGAGAAAAGCCGAGAGCAAGATGAAGAAAAGAAGTGTTTTGTGTTTTGTTTGATGAAAAATGAAATGTTTGGCTTGGTTGGTTGAATTTTGATTTGTTTTAGGTTAATTACCTAATTAACCTTGATTTTGTGTGGTTATCATTCAACCACACTTCCTCCCCCCCATGTCATGCTTACATCATCAAGTGATGTCACCCTCCCTCCTTTGTCCTCTTCCTATTGGTTTGATGACATCATCCCCACTAATCCCTTTGATTAGCTTCTAATTGTTTGCCTAATGACCGATGATCTGTTATACGGTTCGCTTAACTTTCGTTCTCGTTTCTCGTTTGAGGGATCATACCCGGGATCTTATTACTTGGGTTTCCTTAACCTTTCTCAATACATTATATTCCTTTTATGATCTGTTGGGTCCCAATGTGTTTGTAGAAGGGGGGTTGAATACAAACAGTACCAAATAATCGAATTAAATGCGGAATAAAAAATGTGAAACAAAATTCAAGTTAAATAAAAATATTATTAAACTTGAAAGGTGTTACAACAACTGTATCGATTACAAGGAATTAATCTCAAATTAATTATCACAAATTTAGAATAAATTCGACATGAACTTTTTCTATTTTTGCAATAATTAGAATCAAATGCTAAACGCGATTTGAGATTAAGTTCTAGGGATTTTGATCCGCTAGATTGTTACACAAGAACAAGATAAAGATTTCTAGTTGATTGGATTTAACTTTACAATCTAGAAATTTAATCTTGGATTAAACAGATGAAAAATGTAATATTTCAAGGCGGCTGCTTTTCTTGTTCTTTGTTCTTCTGTTTGAATGATAAAATGATATGCTGCTTCTCTGCTTCTATTTAAATCAACAAAACCAATAGAATTGACTTGGCATGACAATCCTATAGCTGGCAAGACTTTCGGTAGGACAATTGAATGAACTAGCAAGACAATCTGAATGAACTAGCATGACAATCAGAATGAACTAGCATGACAATCAGAATGAACTAGCAAGACAATCATCCTCCTAGAGTAACTTTCGGTATGACAATGGAAAATGGCCTAGCATGACAATCGGTATGACAATCCTGATTGTCATGCTAGTTCATTTTCAATTGTCTTGCTGATTTAATGCTTGAATTTAATCCAATTAAACTTCTGAAAATTCCTAAAATTAATTCAGAATTAATTAATCAATTAATTCAATTAATAAATAAATAAATTATTCTTTGCAGATATAATTTATTTTCTTAATTAAATTAGATGAATTAATTAATTAATAGAGAATTAATTCTAGTCTTGAGCAGCAACCATTCTTCTGCAAATCTTCTGAAAATCACTGAAAATTATGAATCAATTCCATCACTTCAACGTTGACACTCGATGTACTGTCTGGTTCATGAGTGACTAACTTCCGTGACGTTTCTTCATGTCTTGACTTTGACACTTTGATTTTCTTCAGATTAAATCCTTGTAATTTATTGATACCCTGACGAGATCTCTGTCACTTGATTAAATCCACGATCTTGATTTATATCACTGAGGCATGATCAACTTCTTGAACTTCTTCCAGTGAATTAACTCCTCAAGTCTGTAGATGAACCTTGTCTCTGAATCCTTTGACAGATATTACTTTGCGAGATCTCTCTGACGGTAGATCCACTATTTACTTATTACATTCTTATTTGAGTTGAGTTGAATCCTCGAATATACAAATAGGCTATGACATATGACTTACAATCTCCCCCTATTTGTTTGTTAGACAATAACACACAAATACCTAGAGGATAACTCAACTAACAAATAAGAAAAAGATATAAACATACATGCAAAGTAAATAGCAGAAAAGTTCTGGATGAGATTTAACATTTTCCAGATTCCAAGTAGATGTTCCTCTAGACTGAACATATCTTCAAGTAGTTCCATCTTCATTTGTACAACCACATTTCCTGTTGAGAAGCCCATATCTCTTGCTTCTCCCCCTATGAGAATCAACTGATTAAAGAAGATCACCTTCGTTTTACCACCTCTCCCGTACAATAGGATCCGCAGATAAAAACCAATGGTACTCCCCTAACTGCTTCTTCCCTTACTAGGAAATCACCTTGTGTTTACCACCTCTCCCGTACAATAGGATCCGTAGTTACAAACAACAATGGTGTGGTGTAGTGTACAAGTAGGATCTTTTTCTTACTCCCTGCTATTTCTCCCCCTTAGTTGAGGAATCCTCCAAACTATTACTTAAGCTTCTATCTCCCCCTTAAAGAAGGAATGTATGTCGTCGTCTGAAGGAGTTCTCATATTTCACTTGGTTGGAAAAGAAATAACAAGTAGTTTCTCTTTCTTCCTCACTGTGAGTGTGTGATTCTGTTTAGTGTACCTCACATGTGTTTCACTCTTCTCTCCACTCGTGTTTACACTCATTCTCACAAGTGTATCACTCTTCTCTCATAGCTCCATTATCCAGCTGTACCTGCAAGGAAAATCACCTTAGCCATCCTTAAGGAGGTCACAGGTGGTGCAATGGGAGTTCACAAATCCCCATCCTTGGTAAACTCATCAGATAAATCTGAGTCATAATTTACAAGTTGCTAGTTTCCCTTTTAGGGTTCCAGATTTGAATTCTGGGAAGGTAAACAATGATCCAACGAATTTAGCATAAAGATCAAAGTTCCCTTCTAACGTCTGTGAAGACATTTCCTTGTGACTTATCAGGTAATATCTGAATCATTGTCAACAAGTTGCCGATCTGCACCTATGTCAGATCCACTATCCGCAGATACATCCAGGGGATTTAAGCCTGGGGAGGTAGACACTGACCACTGACATATGGCTTTTGGATCAGTATCCTCTCCTAACACCTGTAAAGGCAATTGGTCCACTAACGAACCTTGAACAATCGAATCTGACCTTAAAATGGTCGAAACTCTTGTTTCCGTCAACTCATCCTTTGTGTGTGTAACCTCTCCTTGTGCATCAAGAATTGATTATTTTTGAAGTGGTGACACTACATCGGATACCTTGGCCGACAGGCAAAATTCAATAGACTCACCCTGTTGAGAGAATGAATCTAGTAACTGTTTTTGTGCCTTTTCAGCCATTACATCTTTTTGAGAAGATGTATGGGGGCTAGCAGTTGTCTCGGTTTAAATACTACTCATCTATGTAGGAGACAGAGCTACTGGGTTGACTACAGAACCTTCCTTATGTGGTGCACTAGGCACTATCTCCCTCACGCTCATTCATACTACTTTTAGTGGTAAAAGAGTGTTGGTTGGTTCTGTTTTTATGTTTGTCTTTACAGTCTGGGATAGATGTTGTGGGTTTTCAACCTCATGACTGTCAATGAAAGAAAGTCATTGGAGACTGAACCTGTAACACAGAATATATGGTAATAGAGAGAAAATGATTTACAATAGTGATTTCAAAAGATTTTACATGACATAAGAAATCACTAATGTAGAAAGAAGTTTGATTTTGTTTTTCAATATGAATGAGTTTTTGATAAAACATTGATCACTTAGGGTAAAGTCTAAGTAATTCTCATTCATGTTAAAAGCTTACAAATATCTGCAACATAATGTTAACAAGATATCATTGACCGATACTTGTCAAGTACTTTAGATACTAATTGTTATGTTGCATAATCAATATACCACTGCACATATAAAACAATATGATTGTGCTTAGTGATAAGATAGTTATAAATATGACGACTCTACTTATTCATATAAAATTGTAACTGCAGTTAGAGTGCCATACCATGTCCTTGACGATTGCTTGAGCAGTATACTAGTTCATACCAACCTGAAGTGAGATTGTGAAGAAGAGATTGCATAGTCCAATAGATCTGCAGCTACAAAGTCCATGAACTGTGGTGCACTGACTTCCTCTTTTAACTCACCAATCAGAAGTACACTTGTACACATCTTACTAGAGTACAATTCCAAGTGTAATGTGCAGCAGGTGCCTGATATGTCGTAATATTCTCAAGTCTCGTCACTGGTGCTATATGTTAAATACTGCTTCCTGATAATAACCTAGCACAATATACAAAATTACAATGATAACATTCCCAGCTTGCAAACAGCCATATCCCTCAGATAAACCTTTGCTGTTATCTCCAAAGGTAACCAGGGGGCCAGCTTTCTCAATCCACATTTGATAGCAGGGCTCTATCTCCGGTCATATGTCTTGATGATCCACTGTCAAGAATCCACACTACCGGTTACACCTGTATACTGCCCTGCACTTCAAATGGATTGGACCTTCTTCGGAACCCAAACTTGGTTGGGCCCGGCATACTTGTAGAACTGTCCTTTGTCAGACAAAACAACATTTTTAATTTTAATGGTCTCAACATTCTCAATGACTGAACATTTGACCTTGTAAACAGCCTTAACAAATTTCTGTTTAAGCTTAGGCACAAATGTCTCCTTTCTAGCCGTAGAAGGACTAGCAGTCTTAGACCTATCATGCTTCTTGTTATTCACATGCTGACGAGGAGTAGTCTTATCATTAGACACATGCTTACCATTAAAATAAGCATACATCATATTAAAAGCACAAGACATACAATTAGCAACACTACATGCTTTATGAGAGTGATTAACAGCAGGCAATTTATGCATGGTAGACATGGCATTATTGTTATCCAACTCATGTGTGTCTGAGTTAGTCTCAGTTGCTTTCACAACTTTGACTGGAACTTTCGACACACTTGACTTGGAAACAATCTTCTCATTAGCATGATCTTCAGCACGTATTTCTTCTTGAATAACAGAAGAGGTCGCATCAAATGGTTCAGCAATTGATGCTTTATAGAGGGGTTCATCAACACCCTTAAGCACATGTGGTACTTCCCTCCCTTTAGCACAGACATGAGGAGGGGAGTTTATGCCTAATTCTCCAATAGCAGCATTGTAATCATAACCTATTCCAGATGTTTGATTAACAGCTTGCTTACTGTAGAACTCTTTAGCCTTCGAACAAGAATTGAAGTAGGCTCTAACCTTAGTCTCAAGACCGGTGATCTTGTCTTTGAGAATAGTTTCGAGTTTTCTATAACAGTCAACTCTATTCTCTAGAAAAGATACCTGTTCTTTTAATTTGTCTTGATTAATGTGCACAAGTCTTAATTCATTGACCTCTTTCTCAAGGTCTGTGATCTGTAAACTTAACAGTTCATTATCACGACGTGCACAATCTAAGTTACCTCTTAGATGATAAACCATTTCAGCATCAGAAAGTTTTACCTCTATTCTTGACGATGAAGCTTTTCCATCAATAGCCATAAGAGCAAGATTTCCTTCATCTTCATCTTCACTGTCAGTATCATCCCAGCTTCTTCCCTTTGCCAGATAAGCCCTTTCAGAGTTCTTTCTTACTTGCTTTGGCTTCCTACATTCTGTGGCAAAGTGTCCCAACTCATTGCAGTTATAGCATCTAATGGTGCTTCGATCAACCATCCCTGTTTTATACCCACCACTGCTGGTGTTAGAGGATGAAGATCCACCTTTCTGGAATTTGTTGTAGTTGGACTTGTACTTAAGCTTGGGATTCCTCCTGAATCTGACATGGGAGAATCTCTTGACAATTTGGGCCATTGATTCATCTTCCAATTGCTCCAGCTCTTCCAAGGAATAAAAATCATCACTTGATTGATTTGTAGTAGGAGGATCATATTCTGCTACTAACTCATTTTCCTCACCCTTGGAAAACTGTACCATTCTTTCTAACTGTTGAGATTGTTGTTGTTGTTGACCTTCAGCTACAAGTGCAGTAGATGTGCTGACCATTCTATCCTTCCCGTAGACTTCCTTCTGTTGAATCTGCTCCAACTCATAGGTTTTTAACACTCCATAGAGCCTGTCCAAAGAAATCTCACTCAGATCTCTAGCTTCTCTAATGGCAGTGATTCTATGTTCAAGATGAGCTGGCAGTGTTAAAAGGAACTTTTTGTTGACCTCCCTGATTGAATAATACTTTCCATTGATGTTCAGGTTGTTGATCAACGCATTGTACCTCTCAAACACTTCAGTAATTCCTTCTCCTGGATTTGATTTGAAATGTTCATATTCAGAGGTTAGGATTTCCAACTTGTTCTCCCTAACTTCCTCTGTGCCTTCATTAATCACCTCAATAGTTTCCCACATGTGTTTGGAATTTTTACAGTTCATCACATGTCTGTTCATCAAGGGATCAAGGGAATCAATTAATATTAATTGAAGGCTGGCATCCAAGGAGGCTTCTTCCTTCTCAGCAGGAGTAAAATCTTCAGGCTCTTTTGGATAGGTTCTAGCTTCAGTAGTCACCACACCATCTATTATTACCTCCGGTTCAATAACCATCGGAGTTTTTATACCCTTCTTTAACAAGTTTGAATATTTGGGATTTGCAACTTGTAAAAATAATAGCATCTTCTTCTTCCACATGATATAATTCTCTTTATCAAATTGTGGAATTTTAACGGTTCCAACTTTATGTGAAGTCATTATGAATTTTTGAATAAATAAAAATTCAAGGAGTTGAAAAATCACAAAAGTCTAGGATCTTGATTTGTTCGTTAATCAGAAGGCTCTGATACCAATTGTTGGGTCCCAATGTGTTTGTAGAAGGGGGGTTGAATACAAACAGTACCAAATAATCGAATTAAATGCGGAATAAAAAATGTGAAACAAAATTCAAGTTAAATAAAAATATTATTAAACTTGAAAGGTGTTACAACAACTGTATCGATTACAAGGAATTAATCTCAAATTAATTATCACAAATTTAGAATAAATTCGACATGAACTTTTTCTATTTTTGCAATAATTAGAATCAAATGCTAAACGCGATTTGAGATTAAGTTCTAGGGATTTTGATCCGCTAGATTGTTACACAAGAACAAGATAAAGATTTCTAGTTGATTGGATTTAACTTTACAATCTAGAAATTTAATCTTGGATTAAACAGATGAAAAATGTAATATTTCAAGGCGGCTGCTTTTCTTGTTCTTTGTTCTTCTGTTTGAATGATAAAATGATATGCTGCTTCTCTGCTTCTATTTAAATCAACAAAACCAATAGAATTGACTTGGCATGACAATCCTATAGCTGGCAAGACTTTCGGTAGGACAATTGAATGAACTAGCAAGACAATCTGAATGAACTAGCATGACAATCAGAATGAACTAGCATGACAATCAGAATGAACTAGCAAGACAATCATCCTCCTAGAGTAACTTTCGGTATGACAATGGAAAATGGCCTAGCATGACAATCGGTATGACAATCCTGATTGTCATGCTAGTTCATTTTCAATTGTCTTGCTGATTTAATGCTTGAATTTAATCCAATTAAACTTCTGAAAATTCCTAAAATTAATTCAGAATTAATTAATCAATTAATTCAATTAATAAATAAATAAATTATTCTTTGCAGATATAATTTATTTTCTTAATTAAATTAGATGAATTAATTAATTAATAGAGAATTAATTCTAGTCTTGAGCAGCAACCATTCTTCTGCAAATCTTCTGAAAATCACTGAAAATTATGAATCAATTCCATCACTTCAACGTTGACACTCGATGTACTGTCTGGTTCATGAGTGACTAACTTCCGTGACGTTTCTTCATGTCTTGACTTTGACACTTTGATTTTCTTCAGATTAAATCCTTGTAATTTATTGATACCCTGACGAGATCTCTGTCACTTGATTAAATCCACGATCTTGATTTATATCACTGAGGCATGATCAACTTCTTGAACTTCTTCCAGTGAATTAACTCCTCAAGTCTGTAGATGAACCTTGTCTCTGAATCCTTTGACAGATATTACTTTGCGAGATCTCTCTGACGGTAGATCCACTATTTACTTATTACATTCTTATTTGAGTTGAGTTGAATCCTCGAATATACAAATAGGCTATGACATATGACTTACATGATCCTCTCTTATAATCCTTTAATTTAAATCCTTTTTATTCTGTTACCTTATACTCAATTCTTTCCGTATCTAGTGGATTTCCGGGAAAAATCAAAGTGTTCGGAATTGGATTCTGACGATCTTTACATACACTTATATGTCATATAGAGTGCCAATAAAATCTCAGAATATCCATAAAAGAACCCCTACCTAGTGTGGCGTGAAAAGTTTTCTCATTCAGCAAAATCTGCAAAATCACTATTCATAAGGGTTTCAAAAATTTCCAAAAATTGGGGTTATTACACCGCCTATAGTTCTGACATCTGCAATTCGTTACAGGGACCAAGGAGAAATAGGACTCTTGAGGAAGAGGAGGTGATTCTACTGATGGGAAATGGAGCAAGAGTTACTGCTGAAGATGTAGAATCCTTTCATTTACTTATGTCTACGGGCAAGACTATTGTTTTAAATAATTGTTATTTTGTTCCCTCGATTGTGAGGAATATTATTCCCATGTTAGACTTGGCTGGATTTTCATTTATTATTGAGAATAATGAATGTTCTATTCTTAGAGATAATATTCTTTATGGACGTGGTACTTTAAATAATGGTCTGTATAAATGTGACATAATTTACTTCAGATTGAACAAACTAATAAAAGAAAAGGGATGATGAAAATCTCACTTCATAGTGGCACTGCAGTCTCCATTTAGTAGACATGGAGAGAGGACTGCAAATTTGCTAGGAATGGTACACACAGATGTATGTGGACCAATGTCTAAGCAAGCCATGGGTGGATTTTCAAACTTCATTACTTTCATAGATGATAGATCTAGATTCGGATATGTGTTTGATGAAACACAAGTCTGAAGCCTTTGAAAAGTTCAAAGAGTATAAGTATGACGTGGAGAAACAAACCAAACAGAGTATTATAATTCTTTGATTAGATCGAGGTGGTGAATACTTTAAGGGAGTGTTTCTAGATTATCTCAAAGTAAATGGTATAGTCTCCCAGTGGACGCCTCCAGATTGGTATCTGAAAGGAGAAATCGAACTTTGTTAGACATAGTTCGGTCCATGATGAGCTATGCAAATCTTCCAGTATTCCTATGGGGTTATGCATTGGTAACCTCAGCATATTTACTGAATAAGGTGCTTTCCAAATCTGTTCCTCAAACTCCGTATGAGATATGGAAAGAAAGGAAACCGAGTCTTAAACACGTTAAGATTTGGGGATGTCCAGCTTATGTCAAGAAAGTTGACCCAGATAAGCTGGAATATCGATCCGTAAAATGTAGTTTTGTGGGATATCCTAAAGAGACTTTAGGGTATTACTTTTACACCGATCATCGGGTGTTTGTCTCCAGACATGCTACCTTCTTGGAAAAGGAGTTTATCCTTGAAGGAAACAGTGGGAGCAAAATTGAACTTGATGAAGTTCAAGAAGCACAAACTACTACGGTTCAAGTGGAAACACCTGTTCTGACTGAACAACCTTTTGTGGAACAGCCCATTCATAGATCAGGAAGAGTGTCTCGCCAACCTGAGAGGTAATCCTTGTCATTGAGAATGACAATGAGTTGTCGATCATTGATGATGACGACCCTGTAACCTATAATGAGGCTATGAGTAGTGTTGACTCAGAGAAATGGCATAGTGCCATAAAATCCGGAATGGAATCTATGTATAAGGTATACAAAAGATAGATTATAGCAAATGGCCAGGTGGAGACCTTTAAGGCCAAGCTTTTGGCAAAAGGATTCAAACAAAGGCAATTGATTGACTTTGATGAAACTTTTTACCTATAGCCCTGTTAAAATCAGTTCGGATTTTGCTTGCGATTGCTGCTTACTACGACTATGAGATCTGGAAAATAGCCAGATGGTTTTCTTTCCAAGAGAAATGAAAACCTAGTGTGTAAGCTGCTGCGAACCATATGTGGTTTAAAGCAAGCTTCTCGAAAGATGGAACATTCGTTTTGATGAGACAATCAAAGAGTTTGATTTTATCAAAAACGAAGATGAACCATGCGTCTACAAAAGGGTTAGTGGGAGCGCGGTAACATTTCTTGTATTGTATTAAATTAGAGTTGACACACATAAAAACATAACAGACCCACTCACAAAGCTACTTTATGAAAGCCACTTTGATCGTCATAAAGACAAGATGGGTATAAGATACCAGAGTGATTGGCTTTAGTACAAGTGGGAGATTGAAATGAATATGTCCTAAGTCCAATCATGTATGAGGATTTAGGAATAACTTTTATGTAATCTGTTTTGATTTCATTGATATTAATAAAAGACTTGTTTTGTTTTTATTACGGGCTTTATCTATTTAAGTGTTTAAATAAGATATACCATAGTTTAGAGTAAAGCTTTTTATGGATTATGATGAGATCATAATAGTGAGACCTAAAAAGATGATAACTCTAAACTTAAATAGTTCCTGGTCATAGGATTACTAACTGGTAATTAATAATCCGCAAAGATCGGTACATACTATGCTTGCTTCATTATGAAGGATGTCTGTTCTCATAGACATTTGTGTGGTGACACTATAGCTAGTATGTAGGTACTTATTATAGAATAAGTTCACTGAACATGACTCGCACAGCTGAACAACTAATGGAGTTCACTCACGTGTCAGCAGTTGTTCTCATAGTGATAGTTGTACAAGTATCCTTAGACTTGAGGTCATCATAGTCATCTTGTGTACACTGAACTATGCTTTGGTTTAGTTCTTAGTCTCCAGGGACAATTATTAGGGCTCTACTGGGTATAGGAATTTGTACACGAAGATAGTGTATGATCAATATAGGATCTACCCCTTCCAGTGAAGGAAGCGAATGTTCAAGGCTGATCCACTTATGCTAGTTCAGGAATCTCTGGCCAGAGTGAATGAAATTAGAAAGGAGTTTCGAATTTGCATAGAACTACGCATAGTAAATGGTAAGCAAGTGATTGAATTAGATAGGCTTGACACGAGATCCATGCCTTGTATTTAATCGGGACATTGTAGGGTAGAAGGAGTTTATTGTACAGTAACTATTCACTGTATAGGTTCTTGGTATTCTAAGCAGTGAATTAATATTATCTGGATAGTCGCGATATGCTGAGAAGTATCCCTTACGATGTAGAATAAATATGATTAATTAATTAATCATATTTAATAAATTAGAGAATTTATATAAATAATGATAAAATAGTTTTATTATTATTTATTTCTACTACCGGCTTAATATTGAACCTACAGGGTCACACCATAAAAAGAGAATGATTTAATGGTGGAGGAATTAATTAATAATGGTTGATAATTATTTATTTATAAAATAAATAATTAATTGGCAAATTTAATAATTGATTAAATGAGATTTAATTGATTATAAATTAATTAAGAAAAGTTCTTAATATTATTAATTAAAGGATTTAATTTTTGGAAATTAAATCAAGAGAGAGAATTATTTCTAAAGTGTTTAGAAAAAGGATTAATAATTAAAAGGTATTTTAATTATTAATGAGAATAATAAATGGGATAATAATAATATTATTTATGGGAAAATTTCAGCTGAAAATTTTGCCTATAAATACACTATTATAGACCCTATTTTCATTCTAACCCCAAAAACCCAAAAAGTTTGGAAAACCCAATTCTCTCCACCTCCTTCCTCCTCCTTAACATCGTTTTCTTGGTGGATACCGGTGGAGTGCTTCACACTTGAGGAGCAACTACTAAGGATCTCCGATCTTTGTCTCCGAATTATTTTAAAGGTTAGATTCGATCCCCTCGTTTTTACCAGGATTTATATGCTTTTATTTGGATTTTATGTGTGTAAAAGTATTTTGCCATGCCCCGCTGCGATTAAAAATCCATCATCTTGTGCCTCCTCACTTCCTTAACCACTCATTCGCCAAGATAACCCTCTTTAATCAGAGCTTTAATTTCATCTTTTAACTGTCGTTATTCATGAGTGTTATGCCTGGACGACTCATGGAATTCACAATACTTCTTTTTTTCCTATCTTTTCCAAGATGGCAAAGCCTATGGATCCTTAAAAATCCCTCATTCTTTTTTACCTCAAACATGTGCCCAATCGAAGTGGCCAAATGGGTATATTCGTGGGTTCTGCTGTCATAACTTGAGGGAGGACTCCATTCCCTTCGTACGGTTGCGACGTTCACGCGATTTGGGATTTGACTATCTCTTCGATATCTAGGGCTCGGGGATCTATCTCCCTTTCTTGATTTACCTCTCCGGCTCACTTGTGAGGTAAGGCGAACTTTTGCCAAAGATTGTTCCACAGCTTTAAGTGATTCCGCTTGGGCTAAGACATATGCCATAGTAGTCGAATCCTTCCCTTGCAAGTGCTTCCAGAAATCTGATCCAACTCTCAATCCTCCTATTAAGAAAATTTTTAAAGCTTCGTCCGAAGCTCCTCTCACACTAGTAGGTTCGGCGTTGAACCTTTTGAAGTAAGATGTCAAATTCTCATTCTCCATTTATTTGACGTTGGCCAAATTTGTAACTGATGGAACATATCTCACAGATGCTTGGAATTTCGTCAAGAATAAATATTTCATTTGATCCCAGGAAGTGATCACTCCAGGCCCAAATTTTTGGAACCATTGCTGAGCGCTTTCTCTAAAAGTCGCAGGCAAGAGTCTATATCTTTCCAAGTCTGGAACTTAATATACATCCATCTCAATGTTAAAATGTCCCAGAAACTCAACAGGATTTGAACTTTCATGGAATCGCAAGTCACTTGTCGTGTTACGATATCCAGCCGGTAGATGAGCCTCTCTTACTGCCACAGAGATTGGCGAAGGAATCTCAGCTGTCACCGTTACCCTTCCTCCTTCCAAGTGACTAAGTAGCCTCTTCAGGTCATCCACATTAAAAGTCCCCATTCTAGGGATGGTTTGCACCTTAGGTTGCGGATCCTGAGGTGGAGGTGGATGTGGTACTACTGGATTCTCACCCGGAGGCGCTGGTTGCTGATTAATATTCTGGCCATCTATCTTCCCTCCTCCCAGTAGTACCGATATCTCTTGATTTTGCCCCTTATTTCCTTCAGAAGTTTCTCCTTGTCCTCGACCACGACCTTGAGGAATCTCACAGTCGTATGTATGAATATCCATTTGACCAATATCTCTCATGGGATTATCTCTTTTAGCTCGCTCATACATATGAACATCCCTATAATCACGATAGTTGGTGCGGCGGTTGCCATCCAAGTATCTACAACAGCCTCTACCCCTTCCTCTCTATTAATACCTTCTCCAATGGTCACTTCCATAATTCTGACCCATACCTACCCATCGATCCAAGGAGAGGAGCTCTCTCATGGTCGCGGTGCCGCTCTCGATTCCCAGTAGGATTCAGGGGCACATGTGTTAAACCACGGGGCGTCACATCTCCTCGGTTGGCATCTTTTTTCCATTATAAAAGTAGCATCCTTATATCAACATCTCCCAAACATATACCCAAACGATCTTTCAGGGTGGCGAAACCTTGTTGTTCATTGGTCGGCAAAGATTCTGCATGGCGTCGTTCCTTCAAAGTTTGTCCAGACCGATGTGGGTGAGTAACCACCCTACTAACAACCCGCGGCACCTCTCGCCCATCAATATCTTCGTCAAAAAGCTCAGAGATCGAGGTTGTATCATTCGAGTAATTTAGCCGCCGTGGGGTAATTGACACATGCTCTCCTCTGGCTTGATCGCGGCCAATAGAAGCATCCCTTTCCATCATGGGGGCCTTTCTAGATACATGAGTAGAATGGTTATGGAGGAGGCCTTTCCTTGTCTTACGTCTTTCCACCGTGCTTAGCCTTGAGTTAAACCCATTCAAGGCATCACCCATATGATACAACTGTTCCAACAGATCAGCGTTGCTAATCAGGACCGAAGGTAACCCCCAAAATTCAGGGTAGGGCGATTTATCGGTGTTGGAACGTTGGGCTAATGGCGGTCATAGCCATGCTCAGAGCCTTCTTCAGTACTTTCTCCATCATAAAAACTTCCATCATGATATTGAGACATCTTTCCTTCTAGATGCATATCTTGATTAGCCCCTCCTTCTAGCGTCAATTTATTGACGGAGGAATTTGGTAGCAATAAAATTCGAGGTTTGTAGCCGAAAACAAGATATGTGACGGTGGTTCTTCTTTGGGAAATATGAAAAGTGTTTGGTGGTAGTGATTATTGGTGGTTGAGATTACTTAGGGTTAGTGGTGGCTCATTTGCGCTCTCAACTTCTGACCCCTTTCAATTTCCCTACGTATCCCTATTTATAGGGAATCAAGACAATGTAGTTCTTGGGGAACAAGAAACCTAATGGGCTTAAATTTCTCATCCCGAGGCCCAGTAGGAAACCTACTGGAAACCGTCTTCTACTATCTTTAAGAATGTTCGCCGATGAGACCTAACCACGAAGGCCCAAGGCTCGTCCACAGCTTCGAGACATCGCGGATAAGGCATCTCTCTGGCCAAGGATAACCCTCTGCTACCAGCTGTTTCTCTAATCTGTGGATGTAGATATAGCCGTGGTTCACCCTAAATATTAAACGCATCTTTGTCCCTCGGATAAGGAGCCCCTACCAGATTAAAGAATAAGTGATCCCAAGCTTTTGGGTGCAAAGTGCAGGATACCCCGAAATCTCCCAACGACGACACCTGTTGACTGTAGAGATAATTCTCCCAAAGCACATACCAAAATTTACCCCACATCCCCAATAAGGACACTCATTGACTACAGGAGGAGGCCTTCCGTCCAAGCATACCCCTGGAGGTCTTTGACCATGAACACCGCCTTTCTGTGGTTGCATTACAGAAAGGAGTTCTTAAAGAGAGTAGCTACAGTAAATTTGTTAGTAATAATAGTATTCTTCCTCCTTGAAGCATCGAAAGAACTCGTCCAAGTAATATGTTAAAGTTTACTCCAAAGCTATTTCCTTTAATGAGGGCGCGCCATAACACTTCCATGTGTTAAGGCCATCTCAAGAAATCTTCATAGAGGGCGCGCCCTATCCGTCCATAGCATAGTGGGCATGCCCTTAAGGTTTAAATCTCCTGTTTATACAATTTCTGAGGTCGCGCCTTAAGGTTTTAAGGCATCTTCGATCCGTTCATCACGAAGGGCGCGCCCTTGATTCTCGGGGAATATGGGCCCGCCCTATCTTTTCATGATCTTAGCATCAATGCCCTAATATCATTCAGTTGACCCATTTTTAACCCGAATATTCTCTATACCAAATTTTGGGCATAACACAAATATTGTAAATTAAAGTCGTGCAATTCAGTACAACTCAACAACACTAACTTCAACACTAAATTCAGTACAAGCTGACTCCACTCAGGAAGTACAACATTAGGATATTGTTTCAAAGGTTCAAAATACCAGTAAGCTATAATTGATTAACTTAATTCGGCCTCCTAGCACTCTCTGCCCTTTAAATCTGCATATTGGTTACTGGGCACCAATGTCATGTCTACATATGCAAATGGTCCTATTAGTCCAATCAATGAAACAAAATAAGTTGTAAGCATTCAAACGATTATAAATATAGAGACAAACATGCTAGGAATGCAACTTATTAACTCCAGTGTTCGTCAAGTCTCTTTCAACTATATAAATCTCAAGGATATATATCTGTGTGCGCAACCGCGTCATGTATATATATAATGTGCATACCTTAAAATCATATTTATTCTCTCAGGTCGGCAAATAAAGCCCTAAATCTACAAAAACAATTGGTCTTCTTCACACATATGTACAAAGGGGAAATCAGAATATTATCCGAGTCATAATACTCCATATCAGAGTCCTCACCTGGATCCCACCAACACTCAGATATGTAACTTTTCCCCCTATTCCGGCAGTTGACCTCCCAAGTGACTTTTACCTTAACTTTGCCTTTTCGCCCCTGCTTTTTTTCTTCGGATGTTCCGATTCTTTCAGCTTCAAAAGCCAAAGTGTCAAAAAATATTTTATTTATAATATACTCATCTCTAAACAAACAGACACAAATATAAAGTTCAGTTAAAGGGGAACAACTACAGAGGTTGTGCACAGAGGAATAGAAATCAGTTTCGGAGATTGTACTTCAACTTCTTGAGTACAAGTCAGGCCTGCGAAAAGGCAAGTAGAAATATGTGGGTTCTTTATGTGGTTTGTGGAAGCGGTAATGACTCCATAGACTTTAGAAACATACATATCAATGTCAAACAAGGAAACTTCAATACCAGCTTGCGCAGCACTAGAGTACAAGCCATATAAAATAACGACCTCTCATTGCCCATCTTTAAAAACTATTATAACCAATTTTCTGCCAACCCAGTCTTCGTCCAGATGAATAGACTTCGGTAAAGGGAAGAATGTCAGGGTTGATCCCCCAATTCACTTCCGATGTGAGAATACATTAACTGGTTTTTGTATGGATAATTCAGAATACAAGATACTAATGTAATCTAAAAGTGTATGCTGATGAATCCTTCTTATCGTGTATATAACCTGGATTGTTAATGTTCTACTCCCATAGTTATCGGCATGTTCCACCAAAGGAGGAATGTGGATGTTGTGGCTGACGAACCATATCTTCATCTATCTTGGGCTGATCCATCTTTGATGTAACAGGACATACACGCTTCGGCCCATAAATGCTTTCAGTCTTTATCGGTCCAAGCTGACTTAATGGGGCTTAAAAGATGGGCTTCCAACATGTCCCTGGGCTTCGGTAAAGGGGACGCATGGTCAAAGCCAAATCCTTTCAGCCCAACGACCGTTTCTCGGATGAACTCATGTCTTTAGGATTCCCAAGGACCTTTGGATAGAGTAGGTGCCGCTTTAATAGTCGCAACCGCCTTAATGATGACACCTGCCATGCCTCGAGATCGTAACTGTCATTCTACCATTGAATCTCAAATGTCTATAATCTCAACCGTTGGTTTCAAATCCAACATTTCTTAGACCAAGCAACTTAAACGTCGCACCCCTGGAACAGTATAAATACTCTTCCTCATTTCCCATTTCATTTTTTTATCTTTCTCCCAAATCAACTCCAAATTTTTAGAGCAAAGAAAACTCTCAGCAACACGGGCAATTCCAAGTCCAAGTCTCCTCAATCGCCACATTCAGCTTTGCACACTTTGAATACAAGTAAGTGAAGCTTTTATTTCGGAGTTTTGTCTTGTGATTTCCCTTGCAAACATATTGATTTTTATGGGCCTTCCCCGCTGGTTTTTGACTTCGGGGGCTTAGCTTTTGATTGACGTTTTTGAGTATTTTAGACTAGAGTTTGGGGGCGATTATGACGTTGTCCATGGCCTCCTTATCCATTTTTCTCTTTTTTTTGTTTTGGAGAATTTATGGGATTTAAAGATGGCATGCGAATATGTTCGCGGTCTTGAACGGTCTTCGGACTATTGAATCCTTTGAACATTCTTCGGGAGCTGATCCATTAACTTCAGTTGATTTTTTCTTTCCTCTTGTTCGGACCGATTCGGCCTGTTGTACTCGGTCCTTTCCTTTTCTTCTTCCCACTTCTTGTATGTTTGGTCCATGTACACAACTAACATTTTCTCATTTTCGGGTGCAGGAATATGAATTGGTCAGACCAAGGTGTCGGGCCTTCTAATATGGCACACATCCCTTCAGGCCCCGCCTATTTAATAACATATTCCAGCTGCAAACAACCCCACACAACTTAAGAAAACCGTCATAGAGACTTTTTACACTAAGTACCATATTCCTAGAGGAGCCTACCACCTTTACATGTCGAAGGAATCAGATATGATATATAACACCCCTTTAGTACCAGCTGCTTCAGGCGATAGTGCTATAGGAATTTTCGAGGCTGCTTTTCGATGCAGCTTTCGGGTCCCTCTGTTGAAGCTCCTTAAGCATCTTTTCAGGGATATGAAAATAGATTTTGGCCTGATGGACCCTGATGGGTTCATCCATATAAATAACTTCCATTTCTGATGCCTTTCGGCAAAGGTTAAACCTTCGACAACCCTATTCTGGTTTTATTATGACTTTTATAGGAACGGGAAGAGTGACAAGTTCTTCACCATTAGTCGAAGAGCTGGTTGTGGCAATTGGTGTGCCACCAATTCTAGAAACAAAAAGAGCCACACGCACTGGTGCTACATCTAGGGCCTTTTATTGGTTGAGTTCGGCGTATGGCGCGATGTCAAGCCTTCGTCTATAATTTTTCCGGTCTTGGGAGCCGAAGAGTCTGCGGATTATCACCAACTCATTAGTGCTAAACTTCCAAAATTAGCTTTGACCCATAGTAGGGACCCTGACTGGTTGTTGGCCCTATGGGGTAATGGTTAAACTTTTTACTTGCTTGATTTTTCTTTTCTTGTAATACTGCTTGTAAATATTCAGATTTACTGATATTCGGTCTGTTTACTGATGCTACCTTATTTTTTATTGACACAGTTGTCCACCCTTCAAGAGGTTCTGAAAAGGAAATGACGAAAGGCCGAGGAGAAGCTATCCCTCTAGCGAGCTGCTGAAGGGGATTCCCGCCCTGATGGCACCGATGCTCGTGCCCCTATTCCCTCTCCTGCTCATTCGCCCACTCCTTCCTTGGAGCTTACACGGCAAAAACAGGCCCGACCCGTCAAATTCGGACGCTGACCCTAGAAAGAGGCTTCGTTCTCAGGGTGGGGATGTCATAGAGACGTACACTCCAAAATGGGGTGTACTTTCTTTCGACTCCATAGCGAGCAGGGCTCCTGTGACCGCAAGAGAGGTTGGGCCGTATCTTTCCAGAGGGCTAATGCTCACAAAAGATCAAGCTGTTTATCCTACCGTCGATCCTTCCGATGCCTGCACCGAGCTCATGGTTCGTCTTTCCCTGGTAATTTTTTGCCTTTACTTTTTTACTACAGTCTCTTTTCTCTATATCATCTATGTCTTAATTTTCTTTATGTACCCTTTCCAGGTTGTTCCTTGGGCCGCTGCTGTGGCCGACAAGGTCTAGGATCGCAAGCCATGATGAAAGGGGTAGTGCAGATGGAGGTCAGAGAGACCTAGCCTGAAAATGAGCTAGGCCGCGTGTAGAAGGCATTGGAGGTGTCGGAGGGGCAAGCTTCGGCTTTATCGATCGATAAAAAGAACAGGGAGAAAGAGCTCTCCAAGCTGAAGCAAAAGGTCGCTCGGAGGGACATCCAACTGAAGGCCTCGAGGAAAATGCTCTGTAAGGAGAAGAAGAAGCTGGAAGTCACCGAGGAGTGGTGCTTCCAAATGGGCTTTGACGAGGCGGCAGTTTGGGCTCATGACAGGGTTGGGATTACAAGCTCCTACTTGATGAAGGTATGGACGACCCTGTCGGCAAGCCCGTTGAAGACGCGACCCTTGTCATTTCCTCCGGTCCTAACGAAGACCTCACAGACTAACTTCTCTTTTCTAATTCTTGTTTTTAAATTTGTGTAAACTTAATGCCTTCGAGCTTGAATTCTTGTGCATTCGGGCTTACATTTCAGTTTCTTTTGGGCTTATTTTATTATGTTTTGTTCACCAAGCATTTTTTAATTTATGTTTTATTTACTTGTTCGGCCTCTACTCTGGGCATTAGTAAATTTTTGGGAAAGTTTACTTCTTCGGTCTACTTTGGGCCTTAGTAATTTTTTTGAAAAGTTTACTTCTTCGGCCGAAATTTGGGCCTTTGTAATTTTTTTTGAAAGTTTACTTCTTCAGCCTCAATTTGGGCCTTGGTAATTTTTTTGAAAAGTTTACATCTTCGGCAGCAATTTGGGCCTTGGAATTTTTTTTGGAAAGTTTACCTCTTCGGCCACTACTCTAGGCCTTAGTAATTTTTTGGAAAAGTTTACTTCTTCGACCTCAATTCGGGTCTTAGTAAATTATTTGGAAAGTTTACTTCGTCGACCTCTACTCTGGGCCTTAGTAATTTTTTTGAAAAGTTCACTTCTTTGGCCGCAATTTGAGCCTTAGTAATTTTTTTGGAAAGCTTACTTATTCCGCCTCAATTTGGGCCTTTGTAATTTTTTTGAAAAGTTTACTTCTTCGGCCACAATTTGGGCCTTAGTAAATTTTTTGGAAAGTTTACTTTTCCGGCCACAACTTGGGCCTTAGTAAATTTTTCTAAAAGTTTACTTCTTCGGCCTCAATTTGGGTCTTGGTAATTTTTTTGGATAGTTTACTTCTTCGGTTGACCCTTGCACCGGAAATCAAGAATGATGTTCTTGAAGAGGATAATTCCAAGAATTTGTGGGAGAAGTTAACGAAGATTTATCACTCAAAGTCTTTGGCAAACAAGTAATTTCTCAAGAAAGATTTGTTCGAGCTCAAGATGGAAGAAGGCGGAGATTTAAGAGATCAAGTGAATCATTTTAATGGTTTAATCAACTAGCTGAATAATTTGGATGAAAAATTAAAGGACGAGGACAAAGCTGTTCTTCTATTGGTGTCTCTACCGAAGTAGTATAATAATGTGATGACTTGTTTATTGATTGGGAAAACGAAGTTAGATTTCGATGAGACTATTGTTGTTCTTCAAGAGGCCGAAAGATTGATGAAACAAGAGTCGAGTGACATATCTGATGAAAGTGCATTCATGGTACATGCGCGTGACACGGAAATGAAGTATGTTAAGAAACATAACTCTAATTTCATGTGTTTTTATTGTGAGGAATCGGGTCATATACAATCTATGTGTCCAAATACAGGAGAAAACTTTAAAGAGTTGAAGAAAAATAGAGGAGGGGATAGTGTTTCACTTGTAGAAGCTAATGAATATATTTTTTTTTGTTCAAGAAGAGAAGAGATCAAAAAAAGAATGTGTGCTTGACCCGGGATGTTCTCATTACATATGTGCTACAAGGGAGTGATTCTCATCTTACAAGAAGTGTGAGGAAAAGATGGTAACTTTACCATACGGTAAAAGGGTAAACTCAATAGATAGTATTAGCATGAAACCGTATTGGGTTGAAGGGGATGATTGGTGGGGTTAAACTTAATAGATAGTATGAGCTTGGTAAAAGAAAACATAATTATATTGGGTAATAATTGTATGGGTAGACCATTATTATCATAATAGGATTAGGTTATTAGTCTTGGTGGTCAAGTTTCTGATGACTATATATACATAATCATGTTATTATTTTGATATTGTTATGCCCAAATATGGACATGGGCTCTAAATAGACCCATTACCAGAATTATTAATAATATTGGGCTTAATAAACAATCTCAAGAATATGGAAGAGCTCTCCTAATTTGTATATGGATCGGGACCATGTACCGTATATTGACCAAGACTTCGCATAATGATACGTGGGAATATATAAAGGAGGATAGTCATGTTCACCTCTTACTAGGAGATGGCATATGTCCACCTCTAAATAGGAGGTGACGCCTGCCCATCTCTTACTAGGAGGTGAGTCATATCTGCCTCTCCAACAGGAAGGGGGAATTTCCACCTCTTACTAAGAGGTGAATCATGCCCTCCTCTTTCAAGAAAGTGAGTCTTGCCCTCCTCTTACTAGGAGGTGAGTCTTATCTGCCTCTCCAGCAGTAAGGGGGTCATGTGCACCTCTCAAAAAGGCTGGAGTCCTGTCCACCTCTCAATCAGGAAGGGAGTCAGGTCCAGCTCTCAACAAGATAGGGATAAAGTCCACCTCTCAACAGGAGGGGAGTCCTCTCCTCATACTACTAAGAGGGGAGTCTTCTCCTCATACTACTAAGAGGGGAGTCCTATTCTCATACTACTAAAAGGGGAGTCCTCTCCTCGTATCTCTAAGAAGGGAGTCCTCTCTTCATATCATGCATGACTCCATATTACTAGGAGGGGTGGCCTATCACCATATCATTATGAGGGGTAGCATGTCCCCATATTAACAGGAGGAGAGTTCTCACCTCATATTTTTAAGAGACTTGAAGAGAAAAGTATGAGTCCACGATTACATGTGAACTGCACAAGGAATATTATTACAACACTTTATGACTACATAACCCTATTGGGGCATATCATGGAAATCTAGCGGGACTATATTACGCTTGGAAGGACCTTTTCGAGGTCAACACTACTTATATATTTTTGGGTCCACATCATATGACCAGACTCTAATGGGTCGCATGTGAGGCCTCTAGGTGTTCTCGTGCCTCACCAACGAGTTATCTTCGCCCAATTCCATGACAGTCTATTACAGCCTAATTGGGCTTGGGCCATGGAATAATATGGGCTTTTTATGAACTATTCAATGGTCAACAAACCTAGGCTTTGATGGACCGGACCAAACCCAAGTCCATCTGGGTAACTTTTCCTTCAAGAACTACGTGTAGCTTGAACCCCTATAAAAGGGTACGTAGGCCTCTTGTTTACGGATGATCAATAGCTTGAAAGAAGAGAGTATAAACACTATTTCTCTGGCATTCTAAGAATCATCTAACAAGATCAGATATAACATCCATCAATTTTCATCCCGTGTTCTTTGCGTTCTTCATGAAAATAGCCTCAAATCAACATAATTTGCTACGTGATTCCGGCAACCTCCGAATTCGTGTTGTTATGAATTTCTCCCAACAATATTTGGCGCTAGAAGGAGGGGCATTTGACATCTACGGGAGAAAGATGTCTCAATTTTATAAAACGGAGCTAACAGCTATCCTAGAGGCGAAGATAAGGGCAACCGGGAGATCACTAGCCTGAGAAGAAGGGGCGCGCGACCCTGAACCTCTTAGGCAAGAGGTCCCCTAGTACTTGAGCATTATCCACTATAATTCAACCTCATCTGAAGTAAGTTGCTCAGTAAGGGGTGGTCATTTATCTAATTAGGTTGTCGACCTTGGGACAACCATCAATATGATATTTCATCAGGGACGGCCGTCTCTCGCATGTCCCTTCTTGAGATGCCTTTCCATTAGATGCCTCTACGTGAGAAGCCCCCTTATGGGATGCCTCTGTGTGGGTGCCTTAATGGGCCTCTCTGCATGAGATGCCTTTATATGAGATGCCCCCTCGTGGGATGCCTCCGCGTGAGCACCTTAGTGGGTCACTTTGCATGGGATGCCTTTACGGAGATGTCTCTACGTGAGATGCCCCCTTATGGGATGCCTCTATGTGAGTGCCTTAACGGGCCTCTCTGCATGAGATTCCCCCTCATGGGATGCCTCTGCGTGAGCACCTTAGCATGTCGCTCTGCATAGGATGCCTTTACGGAGATGCCTCTGTATGAGATGCCCCCTTGTGGGATGACTCTGCGTAAGCGCCTTAGCGGGCCTCTCTGTATGAAATGCCTCTATGTGAGATGCCCCCTCGTGGGATGCCTCTGCGTGAGTGCCTTAGCTGGCCTCTCTGCATGAGATACCTCTTTAAGATATGCCCCCTTATGGGATGCCTCTGCGTGAGCACCTTCGCGGGTCGCTCTGCATGAGATGCTTCTACGAAGATGCCTCTATGTGAGATGCCTCCTCGTGGGATGCCTCTGCGTGAGTTCCTTATCGGGTCAGTCTGCATGAGATGCCTCTACGTGAGATGCCCCCTCGTCGGATGCCTTTTCCTGTGATGCACTTAACATGACGTATCTTCTTCTTTATGGAGTGATGGTCTCTCTTAGCGAGGCCCCCTACTTGGATGACCAACAAGGTCTTTATCGTTTGTTTGTCTCACTCTAGAAGGCCCCTTATTTGTGCTACAAACCCGATCTTCTTCATGGTTTGGTAGCCTTTTAGTGGGCCCCCCTGCTTTGGCAACTATCACGATTTTTATTGGGTGATAACTTTTCTTAGCGAGGCCTATCTACATTTTGTGCTTTTTTCTCTAAATTTTTAACATTTCTTAATTAGGCAGTTTTTACTTGTGTTCTAACATCTGAACTAATTGTAGAACTAGGCCAGCATGCTCATGTAAGGCTGAAAAGTATAGAGTACAGCGGTGCGAGACCCCAAAAGGCCTATCCTACGATCATGATTTTGTTCATAAGTCTATTGAATGCTAACTCAGGTGATAACAGATGAAAAGAGGCCGCCCTAAATAAAAAGGAGAACTAACGCCCCATCCACATACAGTAGAAATTATCTCTACTCTGGACCAAGGGAGTTGTTACTTTTTATATGCTATAAAGTTTAAGAGCGCTTATATATTTTTATAACTGGGTAGCAGTGATGAGTTATGCACTTCAGCTCGCTCTTGCAGAATTCAGGCTCTCCTCATCTTTCTCAATAATTCGAGCTCTCCTCACCAGCAGAAATAAGGCTCACCTCTCTAAAGAAATTCATGGTCTTCTCACCCTAAAGGATTTAGTCTCACCTCTTTAAAGGATTCAAGCTCACCTACTTAAGGGATTCAGGCTCACCTATTCAAGGGATTCGAGCTCACCACTCTAACATGTGTACTAACATTACTTTCCTGGAAGAAGCCCCGACCCTCATCAATGGAAGAATTTAGAAGAAGATTCGGGGAACCCACCACACTTAAACTATTATGAAGACTTGAATTGACTGTTGACGAACTCTTATTGCCCAGGGAAGCGTTGATGCGACATGAGTGTGAAGAGGCTTCCCAAAAATCAAGGCACACCTAGGTCCCCCCCCCCTCTCAAGTAAATTGTGGAGTTAGGGCACTTTGATATGGCATATTAGCCTGAAGGCACTTTGAAGGGTCAAACATTGACCAACTTCATGCTTGAATTCCCGCCTCATTCCAAATATGACTCTAGGGAACTCATAGCGATACTAAGAGGAGTTGAACCCCCCGAGAATGTGCCAAATGTACCCCTGGTGGGCCCTATATATTGATGAGGCTCTTATTAACATCCTCAAGCTAGCTCTGGAGATGAAGGTGGTTGATCTCAATGTCTACAATGACTTTATGTTAGTTACTCCTCATAATTGTTGTGAAAGGCTCATCAAGTTCTTCAATGAAGGTAGGGTGACCCCATCCGAAGGGATCAGAATCAAAAGGCAGATGCATTGACAAAGTTGAGCTCTCAAAGAGAGGCCATACTACTTGAAAAAATATTTTTCATGAAATTTCAAGTGAAGGTTAGCGTGTCTGATGAATTCACCATGGAGATAGCGACCCCCGGGCCTACATCGCTGACCCTCTCCAGGACTATGTCAAAATGGAGCATTTACCTCAAAATAGGATGGAAACATGAACTATCAGATAACAAACGACCTTCTATCTTATTTATGACAAGATTCTACAAGGGAGGCTTCAACACACCGCTACTGAGGTGTGTGGATAGACTAGAAGGAACTTACTTAAAAAAAATTACACGAAGACATTAGTGGAAATCACCCCGGGGTAGCGTTAATGAGGCCTCATGTCCCCGGGATAGCATTGAAGAGATCAATTGAGCCGTGATAATGTTGGACATATGGTGATAACTCAAATAGCACAAAAAGAGCACTACAATATTTTGATTCCTCGTCGCATCTCTAATGATATAACAAGGAATCGGGGGTAGTGGTACTACCAAAACACCTCCTCCAGCATGATATTAAAAATTATAGGGTAAGGCCAACATCTAGTGACACGAGGCCGCAAATTTGGAATCTTGCAATATGAGGCTTCTTGACCCCGCTGACGATCGATGATGGGCCAGTCCGTAAGTCCATACATTATGAATCGATCTCAATGCATGTGCTAAAGACAATCTGTCAGCAAGGAGAATTATTTGAAGAATCAATCAGTTATCTTAAAGCACTTGGAATTTTTTTAAAAAAATTTATGATCTGCACGAGGCAACTCGAGTCTCTCGAGGCTGACACTTATGATGTAGCGCCTTCTTGCATGATCCATGAAGGTAGGGACAACGTCCGCTATGTGAGGTTGATAAGAGCTATACAATAATTTTATAAGGTTCCTAATTGCAACATATATTTTACAAGAAGGTGAGGATATAAATCTCTATTTTCTAATAGCCGATCTTCAACGATGCGAGGCCAACCAACCATCGTATATGAAGTAAGTTTAGAGCCAATATCTTGCGGTACGAGACCGGTATGAAAGAGATAAAAAAATTGTGCTCCTAAAAATCACAAGACCTCTCCAAATCATTCAACTTTTTGGTTTCCTTGCGGAGATCCCTCCTCAAGTCCTTGATGTAAACCTCATTCTCTAGTCTGGAGTTAGAAGTAATCAATATAAAATATTTTTGCGACGTGGAGCTTATGTAAAAAAGATCTCACCCAAAGTTGAGCTCTATGATCACAACGTTATTATCCACAATATCAGTAGACCAAGAATTCACGTGAATCATGCATAACAGCCTTAAATTGGCCTATGTCTGAGCTACTACATTAGAAGAAGGTGACAGAAGGCTAGAGTCCTTGCTCTACTTTGGTAATCAGTTTGAGCAATCATTTGGCGGCGATCCCCCAACAAAGGTTCACTTCTTTGGCTCCTAGCGGTCACTCGGAAAGGCTTCTTGTTTAGATGCATATTCAACGTAGTAACTAGACCTTTCCTATACGTCACTTCAAGGAGGAATAATACTTTCTTGATTCCACATTGCATTCATATTGACAACATAAAATCGGGGGGGGGGTGTAGTTGTTATGTCCAAATATGGACATGGGCTCTAAATAGACCCATTACAAGAATTATTAATAATATTGGGCTTAATAAACAATCTCAAGAATATGGAAGAGCTCTCCTAATTTGTATATGGATCGGGACCATATACCGCATGTTGACCAAGACTTCGCATGATGACACGTGGGAATATATAAAGGAGGATAGTCATGTTCACCTCTTACTAGGAGATGGCACATGTCCACCTCTAACTAGGAGGTGACACCTGCCCATCTCTTACTAGGAGGTGAGTCATGTCTGCCTCTCCAGCAGAAGGGGGCATGTCCACCTCTTACTAGGAGGTGAGTCCTTCCCTCCTCTTACAAGAAAGTGAGTCATGCCCTCCTCTTATTAGGAGGTGAGTATTATCCGCCTCTCCAGCAGTAAGGGGGTCATGTGCACCTCTCAACAAGGCTGGATACATGTCCACCTCTCAATCAGGAAGGGAGTCATGTCCACCTCTCAACAAAATAGGGATCAAGTCCACCTCTCAACAGGAGGGGAGTCCTCTCCTCATACTACTAAGAGGGGAGTCCTATCCTCATACTACTAAGAGGGGAGTTCTCTCCTCATACTACTAAAAGGGGAGTCCTCTTCTTATACTACTAAAAAGGGAGTCCTCTCCTCATATCACTAAGAAGGGAGTCCTCTACTCATATCATGCATGACTTCATATTACTAGGAGGGGTGGCCTACCATCATATCACTATGAGAGGTAGCATGTCCCCATATTAACAGGAGGGGAGTCATCACCTCATATTTTTAAGAGACTTGAAGAGACAAGTGAGAGTCCACGATCACATGTCAACTGCACAAGGAATATTATTACAACACGTTATGACTACATGACCCTATTTGGGCACATCATGGAAATCTAGCGGGACTATATTACACTCGGAAGGACCTCTTCGAGGTCAGCACTACTTACATATTTCTGGGTCCACATCACATGACCAGACTCTAAAGGGTCGCATGTGAGGCCTCTAGGTGTTCTCGTGTCTCACCAACGAGATAGCTTTGCCTAATGCTATGACAGCCTATTACAACCTAATTGGGCTTGGGCCATGGAATAATATGGGCTTTTTACGAACTATCCAACGGTCAACGAACCTGGGCTTTGATGGACCGGACCAAACCCAAGTCCATCTGGGTAACTTATCCTCCAAGAACTACGTATAGCTTGGAGCTCTATAAAAGGGTACGTAGCCCTCTTGTTTACGGATGATCAACAGTTTGAAAGAAGAGAGAATAAACACTATTTCTCGGACATTCTAAGAATCATCGTACAAGATCAGCTATAACATCCATCAATTTTCATCCTGTGTTCTTTGCGTTCTTCATGAAAATAGCCTCAAATCAACATAATTTGCTTCGTGATTCCAGCAACCTCTGAATTCGTGTTGTTATGAATTTCTCCCAACAAAAGATATATGTATGGCTTAAGTATCGTGTGAGTGAATACCGTTTGGTGAGATTGATTGTATTATTGATAATTTTTTGGATTAATAATACAAATTTGGATGTGGGTTTTCAGTGTCATATACCGTGTGTCTGTGTTTTGCATTGTTTATTTGGTTCTCTATTTGTTTGAATACATGTAACACTGACAAGAATAAGGAAAATGCTTGATGTACATAATTGTGTACAAAATTTTATACATAATGACATGTGGTGAGTTTTAATTGGAATAGGACTATGTATTCACATCAACAAGTCCACTTAAAATATCTCACATCAATTGTCATTTCATTATGTACAAATTTTTTGTACACAATTATGTACACCTAACGTTACTCCAAGAATAATAGTTCGCAGAGGAGAGAGCTCAACAAGATACGTTCTCTTAATAACAAAAATAGAAACTAATCTGTGATGAGCTGGCCAACTTGGCTGCCTTTGTGTACAGAGTAGGATAACTAGTATCTGTAACACATCTTCTGGTAAGCAGAGTACATGACTAAATGATTAATGTAGGTTTTGCCCTTCCCGTCTAGTCCACAAATTTGCGAGTCCGATCCTGCAGCCTATTCATAAGACTCGTTATAGGCCACACTGGCAAAGATCCTGTCAACTACGACCTTGCATGTTTGAATGAAGCGACTCTGACTTGCTGATATCTTGTAACTATCTTAAAATTAAAAATCGAGCGTCGCCGATAGAGGGAGGATCCTACATATATCTTTCCACTGTCTTCTAAATTTAAACTAACATTTGTTCTCCAAAAGTTACCTGAATGCTACTACGTTTACTATTTACAGGATTATTTCTGCATAATTACCTTACAAAATTGGAGTTCATAAAGAGGTAGAAGGCGCGAAATTCTAAGGGATATGTATAACTGTGCTGAAGGGAAAATCTGGATCTAATCCTTTTGAAGGACCTGTCGGTGTAGTAGGATTAGCTAAATTTGAGTCTTTTTCAGTTGAGGGAACTGTCGGTTTAGCAGGCGAACCAAAATCTGAACCTATTTCAGTTGAAGGAACCTTCGGTGTGGCAGGAGAATCAAAATTTGAACCGATTGCAGTTAAAGGAACCGTCGGTGCAGCAGGAGAATCAAAACTTGAACCGATTTCAGTTGAAGGATCCGTCGGGGCAGCAGGAGAATCCATATTTGAACTGATTTTAGTTGAAGGATCCGTCGGTGGAGCTGGAGAATCAAAATTTGAGCCCATATCAGTTGAACGAACTGGGGGTGCATCTGCAGCAGGAGAAGCAGAATTATCTTTTTTGGGAGATGTTGATGATCCCTGATCAAGAGACACAGGTGCAGGTGGAGAAGTATCGGTTGGAGTTTGAGGAGGAGGACTTGATGTGAAGTTAGCATTAGCATTGTAAGAATCTCGAATGTTCATGTAAGATGAATCTGCATTTTCTCCATCTAAAAGTGGGGTAGATGCAGTTTGCTGAGGGGGTTCAAACATAAGGCCAGATGCATAAGGAACTTTGGAAGATGACACCCAAGAATCTCCCTCAATGAATTTTGTAGCAGTAAAATGTTGTATCCGATCAGGAGAGAGCTCTGCAATTCCCGGCCATTTCACACGTTTATCTTTGTTTGAACCCGGTCCTCTATTGTTAAATTCGGTATAGAAGAGTGTGTCTAAAGCAAATGTACCATTCCAGGGGAGAAATCCTTCTGGTCGAATTACATCACCTATAAAAGATTCCATGATGACTGTTCTGGAATATTCTTTCCATGGTCTTCCGAGGTAAGACGCGAATTTGTTCTTCACAGGTTGGAGTGAGGAGTCTTCCCTAATGGTGCAGTTTTGAAAGACAATTCCTGTTGGCTGACGTACATTTTTCCTGCCTTGTGCTGTGACAATGCATTGTTGATTATCCATAGGCTTTCGGACTAGAAATGTACAGTTCTGGAAAATAGCAGCTGCGTCACCGAAAACAAAGTCTACTGTGCCTGAAATAACACAATCTCTGTAAAATTGGCGATAAGTGTGTGTGTAAAGAGTATCTTGGTACCCATCCATTTGGCAATTGTAGAATATTGACCTATCAGCTCCAACCCTGAGTGCCACTGCCTGGTGTTTTTGGGGACCTGCAGTGTTCTCAAAGCCAATGTCCTTGGCAATGAAATAATCTCCGCTAACCGCTGCAACAATCATTTGCATGTAGTATATAATTAGGCTAGAGGGCATAAAATTAACCTCCTAATACTGTATCAGGTTATAAGCTGTAGGAGAGTTGTTAACAAGTAAATATAACATGCTTACCTACAGTTGCGGTGTGGTAGGTTGTTGTTCCATCGATGAAGTTTAAACTTCCACTTATCCTTGTCTTGCTTGGACCGTCACCTACAACCATCACATGCGTCATGCTTGAATTGAATTGAACTTGTTCCTTATACACACCTTCCTTGATGTATAGTACAAACGTTTTGTCACTATGTTTAGGAATGTCCCATAAAGCTTCATTTATTGTCCTATATTTTCCTGATCCATCTTGTGCGACCACAAGGTCTGCCTTGACATTTCCCTGATTATCTTCAAGAAGCCTCCTTTTGTTAGAATCTAACCATTCTGGAAATCTTGCCATTGACTTTAGACGACGATTATGAATGGTAGTTGTCAATCCTATTGATGATTCGAATCGTGTGGCAATGTGAGTCATCATGGCAAGGGCATTGGTAGTTAACTCCATGCCAGTTTTCAAAGCCAATCTCATATGCTGGCCAACCAATCCATGTGTATGTACAAATCCATCTAAACAAGTTTCTTGGTATGTCATTGCACCGCTTACCCAAAATAAGAGATCATTAAGAATTCTAGCCAAGGTTCCAATTTCATGATTGATGAACTTGTCGATAGATCTTTGGAGGTCACTTATCGCCATGTCCGTCAGCTCGCTGCATCCTGACAGAGCACCTTTTATAAGAGGTTCTCTATGAAGTAATCCAAGGGATAATGCTCTCTTAGATGCAATTCTTATGTGTGTCATTGCTACCTCAAAACCCGTACGCAACAACTCTCTGGGATCATGATCTTTTCTTAAGATCTTAAACGGAAGGTTAGCAGCACAAGCATCTTTAAAATCAACTGTATGACAAATATCTAGAAGTTTTTTTTGAGATAATGTAATGTGTTTGTCATTTCTACCGACTTTCTTTTGGTTGCCAGTAATGCCCATGGTCACCACCAGCACTATAGCCACCAACACTACAGAAGAGAGGCCTATTATAGCATATCTTTTGTGTGTTTTCTCCATGTTTTTATATCTTTTTAAGGATTTCAATGAATCTGATAACCTATTTTTCACTTTTTTCCTGATATTTTGTTCTTTCTGGTTTAATGTGAAGAAAGAAAAGCTTTGAAGTGTGCCTGAAATGAAGGTTGACCGTACTCTCCTACTTCAATTTGTTGTTTTATAAAGCCTCCACACTATGTGGCTCTAGAAAAAAGATTGTGCGCGAAGATAGCACCTCTGTAAACTCACCATGCACAATCATACATATATCTATACTTTATAGTATACTAGCCTATAACCGTGCGATCCACGGTTTGTTTTTAACATTCGATAGTTTTTAATAATATATTTTATAATATAATTTTTAATAGTTGAAAAATAAATCGAAGAATATAATAAATTATAACAATAAATGTTTTATAATAATTTGAAACTTGACTGAAAATAAATAATATAATATAATATATTGTTTAAGTAAATAATATAAAAGTTTAAATATAATAAACTGTTGACGGGGTTCGAACCCTGAATCTATGAGAGCAGTTTAAATATTAATATAATAATATTTTATTATTGTATCCAATGGTTCTCATTTTTCTGACTTTAGATCTGACGGTTGTAATTTGTCGTACCAGACAACTGTACCGAGTAACTACCAAACAACTGTACCGACCAACTACCAAATAGAGGGTGTTCTGCTTATAATAGTATAGTATAGATATAATAATCGGGATGAGTTATAATTTGGTTGAACATAATTTTGATTATATTAAAAAATAAATAAATAGTGTTATATATTCGCTAAACTATTAAATTATTGAACTACTACACATATAGTGTACTTATCTGTAACGACCGAGAAATTATGCTTGTATAATATCTTAATAAAGATGATTTATGTGTTTTATTATGCTATTAAGTGTGTTGAGCCATAAAACCCTAGCTGTTATGCAGGGACGGAACCAGAAATTCAAAACGGGGTGGGTTTGACGAGTCTTTAGCGAAGTTTTCCTATCATCCATGTCAGCAAATTCATAGATCATCGATTTTATGTTAATTTTTTTTAACAAATTATCTTTCTATATATGTTATCATAAAATTCAAAATAATTTTAGTCAGGGTTTATGTTCATGTTTATAGCTGAGTGTTCTTTTGGTGTCCAATATTTACTTGGGAAATGGGCTTTAATACATAATAGGGCTGTCAAAAGTTAGCAAATATATAAGTACTGTATTTTTAAATCATCCTGGGATGAAGCCCAGGCTAGCCCTTTCATACTTCCGTCCCTGCAGTTATGTGCTACGTGTATTCTGTTTCGGTCAAAATGTGTTCTGGATAATTACCGAGTGTTTTACTATTAGTTAAATATTTTTATATCAAAAGTTGTACGTCCCAAACAGTATTTTAATAGCTGATATTTCATACAAAATCATTGGCCCTATTTTTCCAAGTATGGCATATACCATATCGATATTCTAAACATTTAGACTTTTACAAATTTTCTCGTTTCGCGAAAAACAACTTTTCCGGGCTCCTTCGGGTATTAAAAACCCCACAAAAAACATATTTTTATTTTTATAGGATCATGAAATTATCAAATATCATTTTTCTTGGCATTTTTGTATTATTCACAATTTTTGGAAATTTTTGGCATATATTATGTATTTATTGGATATTTAAAAATTCAAAAATTAATACCCAAAAATTATTAAAATTGGGGCCAAATAATTTTATTAGATGTATAATTAGGGCCTTAATTTTATTTAGGGGTATTATTTGTACTAATATAAATACCTGATTTATCATTAATTAATTATTAAATAATCAGAAAAAAATCAGAAAATTCAAGAAAACCCCCAATTCTCTGAAATTAGGTTTTGGAGTTCTTGGAATCAAACATCAATTTGATCGTGATTCTGTACACCAAATTGATCATGTAAGTACTCGTTGTGAAGCTTGTTGAATCTAGTTTTCATTTCTGTTATCAATATTATCTGTAGATTAGTCGATTTTGAATTTGTGATTTCGGTTCGATTTCGGGTTCTTTAATTCGTTGATTGTTAGATGATTTGGTTGTTATGAGCGTTTAGATCGTTAAATTTCCAATCGAATGGCACCGGGTTCAATCGATTTCGTCTCTGTTTTGAGCTCGCCGGAGAACCGCCGCCGCTGTGTTTGTCGTGATTCTGGCTTTAAAATCGATGGAGGAAGGAGGCGACGTTGTTGTTGTGTTGTTGTGGACTGGAAAGGATGAAGAACGGGACCAAAACCACATGATTTGACCATGTTTTGCTCGCCGGCGAACGCCCACCGTTGCCGAATTCTGGTGGTGACGGTGGTGTTCTTCGTAACCCGGGTTCGACCCGGTTCCATCCCGGAAATTGACCCGGGTTTGATCCAAGAAACCCCTAATTTGTTTTCTGGAATGTGTTTTTGATTTTTTGTAATTTAATTTTATTTTATAAAATCAGAAAATCAAATTTTTGTTAATTAGAAAATCAAATTAATAATTTAATTAAAATTCTGAATTATTTTGTAAATAATTTTCAAAATTATTTTCTTAATTTAGAAATTCAAAAATTTATTTATTTATTTATTTATTTATTTATTATTTGAGTATTAATTATTTAGACTGATTAGTTGTTTGATAATCGACCGGTTTAAGTGAATAACTCATAGTAAATTCAAGTTGCATTCCATTTATTTGTTTACTTATTTCCAAATTACGTACTATTTATTTGTATTGATTAATTATCCATAATTAATCAATTTAACTGAATAATTTGTAATAAATCCTATTTAATTCCAAAAATTAGGGAAAAAATATTTTTAAATATGATAATTCCCAGATAATTATTTAAAATATAATTAGGGTTTAATTAATTGTGAATTGTTGTGAATATGTTGTGAACTTGATGATTTCATTAACAAAACACCTTAGTAGATTTTACTAAGTGAAAAATGTAGCACTCGACGGATAAGGATTGCAATCCCGACGGATGACTCAATATAATCCTGACGGATGATGATTTATTATCCATCGAGTGAGTAGCTTTTGTAACAATAAGTCTGTAGCACATTTCTGCATACACATTGTTTAGATTCTGTAGTAGTACTCAAGTCATGTTGACTTTAACTAAATATGCAGAATAGGTCGATTAATTGTACATATATGATGTCTTGTAATTCTGCATAAATGAAATGAAGTCAAGTGCTAAAAAGCTACCCGACGGATAAACAATAATGCCACTCGACGGATGATCAACAAGGCAACCCGACGGATGATCATGAACCCGACGGATAAAGAATTCAAACATCTATTGACAGTGACAACACAGTCACATGCGTCGAGTGTATGCAAATGGAATGTGGAAGCCTATTTAACTGAGTTTTAGAGAACAAAGAAGCATTGCCATTTTAATGCTATTATGAAGATATTCAAAGATGCTGGAAAAGAGTAATGAAGTAGTATAGTATTAGACTTGATAGTTTTTGTTTTATTATCCTATCTTATTACTTTGTAATCTTGGTGTTATATAAACCAAGAAGTAGCAAATAGAACAACTAACTAAGAAACCAAGAGAGAAACATTTGTAAGCTGTATTCCTAGCATTTCTCTGCATTCTTAGTTGTTAAAATTTGTAAGCAGCTGTGAGCTAATTGCTACACAGAGTTCTCTTGATATAATATATATCTCTGGTGGATACATTCAAATCCACCAGAAAGTTTTTAAAGACTTATGTTTTTAATTACTTGTGTATTGATTCATTCCAAGTTATTATTACGCAGTTTGCCAATCAATTCAAACATTTATATATTATTAAGATAGAACATTTTATATCTTTGTGAAAAATTTCAAGAATTCCATTCAACCCCTCCTTCTATAATACTTGTTGCATTGTTAGGGACTAACATGAATAATTATTATAATTGTTTAATAATTGATTAATTCTTGTTTATTACGTAATAATTAAATTGTTTATCCGATTTAATCAAAACGAAGACCCTTAGACTCGGAAAAATGACCTGATTCCATTAAAAATAGTTATAAATCATAATTTCTTTCGAGAGCGAGTCGGCTTATGATACTTATTCGTTTACAGACCCTATTATTGATAAATACTAGTCCAATAAATCACAGAAAATTAGGAAATGAGCCAGAAGTTGATTATTAATGCGGATATAGATCCGATTTCGATTCTAAAATAATTATAAGCCTAAATTAATTATGTGCCTTTTGTGCTATGTGATTTACGTGATTACTTGAACTCTATTTGTTGAATAATTATATATACGAGTCGGATAAAATCGTATGGGTAGACGATAAAGGTTGTATGGTATCAGTCTGAGATACGCGTACGATTTAAGGTAACTAAACAAGTATCTTTTCTTGATAGATTCGGCACCAGCAAGACGAATCAAGCTGGAGATAGAGAGTTGTGAACTACTCGAAGCGAAGCATATACCAGACAAGTTTTTCCCCTATTCTAAGTTCAGAATAGTGAATTGTTTTCAACTTTCCATGACAACTATACCTTGATAACTCTTGTTCACAAACACTGATACACAATTGTTATTCCTTTATTCCTTTTTCATTTCGATTCCTGATTTCTCCTAATTCATTGAATCCTCTATTCATATTCCAATAATCACATACACACATATACATATACTCTGATATATTCCGATGTTGGGATATATCGAAAGCATACCGATTGTTCCGGATGCGAAGCTATGGATTGGATGGTTACGATGCGGGCCGGGTATGAACCGAACCCTTGATTATTAGGCCATAATGCCTGGGTACCCTATATGTTAGTGGGTCTATGCAGTTGGGTATAGATCCGCGCTATATCCTGACTGATTAGCATGTTATAGTACATATGTTGGTTTTTGTGTCTAGTCTAATTCATTTGGTACTCGCCGATAGTGGCTTTCACTATTCATTACAGAAACAGATGAATGTTCAAACCAACAGATTACCGGTTCATTTAACTTTCTCTCTTTACATAATATATATATATATAAATGTTGCAGGCTTGTTGAGCAATTTTGGCTCACCCATATTATTCTTGTTCACCTTGTTTTTCAGTTAAGTTGAAAATGAAACTCATCCGAACCCGAGTAGTCAAGAAGCGGGACCCTCTGGCACTAAGAGTGTTTATTCCAATTTCAGAAGAGAGTTTTGAGATGCCAGAGCAGGTGTAACAGGATAAGTTGTAGTTGTGGTTTGAATAAAAGAAGTTTAGTTTAAAATTTATATAGATAATTGGTTTGTAATATATAAGGTTTGTAAGACAGGTTATTTGAGATATTGTAATAAAGTTGGTAAGTTGTTCTTGTTTTCACACCTTAACCTTAAAAGATCCTGAGTAGTAGTAATAAGGGGTAAATATATGTTTATATTATTATTGTACAAGTTCGGTAAGATAGTTAGTGATAGTAATACCCCAGATCTATACCCCGAATTTGGAGGGTGTTACATTATCTTACTAAATTACAATCACAACTTATCCTATTATTAAAACAAGAAATAAATAGCGTTATATATCCGTTAAACTACTAAATTATTAAATTACTAGATATAATATATTTATCATACTAAACTATCATGTTATCCTATTATTTTTTTATAAATTTATTATTAATATATAATTTATATAAATATTTTAAAATTATAATATGACAGGATAAATAAAAATTTAAAGTATTAACGAGAACCCGTGCATCGCATGGAATTTAAGGTAGTATATGTACTATACTATAATAACCGGAATGAGGTATAATTTGGTTCAACGGCTATCCTCCAATTTTGGTTATTAAAAAAATAAATAAATAGTGTTATATATTCATTAAACTACTAAATTTTTAATCTACTACACACATATTCTTCTTATCCTACTAAACTACAATCATATCATATATACTATAGGGATGACAACGGGTCGGGTTCAGATCGAGATTGTAAAATCCAAATCCAAATCCAAATATTTTCGGGTTATCCAAATTCAAATCCGTCGGGTATTTTTCGGGTATACAAAATTACGAATAATGTAGTTAAATTTGGTATTATGTATACATGTTAGAGAATGACCATTTTCAGGATCTTATATTATTCTAACAGAAATTTTCTAACAATACATACAAACACTACTAATTATATCTATATGATAGCTAAAATTAAAATATATTAGTTAATAAGTAGTTAAACAGATTATATTGCGGGATGACATTGTGAGTCATATCTAACATATGTTGATAACATAATATTTAGTATTTCATCATAAATTAGTTTTTTTTTTATAAATACATATAAAGTACATCTTACATAATAAAAGCTAATTTTGAAATAAAAAGTCATAATTCACTAAATAAGTATCGACAATCTTAATAATAATCTACAATTACTCAAATAATACAATAACAATATGTAAAGTATATGTATTACATATAATCTATAATACATGTGTCGAGTTTTAATCGGGTTTCGAGTTTGGATTGGATTCGGAGTGGATTTCGGATTTTGGATCGGGTATCGGTTCAGTATAGTTGAAATCCAAATCCAAATCCAAATCCAAATCCAAATCTAAATCCAAAACTTCGGGTTCGGTATATCCAAAATTTCGGGTTTCGGATCGGATATCCGTTGGATGAGATTAATTTGACATCCCTAATATAGTATATTTATCCTACTCAACTATAACCACAGGTTATCCTATAATTTTTATTACAAATTTATAATTATTATATATTTATATAAATATTTTAAAATTATAATATTACGAGATAAATAATTTTTTAAAATATAAATGGGAACATCGTACGGATTTAAGCTATAATTCTGATAATATCCAAACTGGATTTCTGTACAATCAAACATCAAAATCTCAGACAGCAAAAAATCAAACAAAATTATAGTGGATAAGGCTCCGATCGGTTCCCTGATAGAGGATAGTCACGACATATTCTTTCATACTTGTTACTGCGAAAAAGGATACCTACAGATATACAAGATGGCCAGAAATCTCTTCCCGTGCTTAATATTTTAATTTTTTGGGGCCCTAAGCGAAATAATAAATTGGGCCCCCCTAAAAAAATATGACAATAATTTAAAGCGGTTAAATTTTTATTAATAGATATTACAAAAAAAATTGTTAAAATAATTTATAATTCATAATTTAATTCAGAAGTTCCTTTTCGGTTAATAAAATTGCAAGACTAATAAAATGTTCTTGTGATATTGAGGACTTCAATAGATTTTTATCAACTTTAATTTGGAAAATTTTCTTTCCGCTGATACCACGGTCGTTGAAATTGTTAAAAATATTCTATAAGTTATTAAAGTATTTGGATAGCAATCTCCAGAAATAACAAACTCAATATTTTCAGTGGCTGACATTAGTTTATATTGAAAAGTAAATTATAATACTTTCAGTTCAATGTATAGATAATTTAAATTGCGACTTATGTCTATTTAAATTGAAAAAAAACAGTTATCATGGGTAAGAAAATATTGAGACTCTAAGAGAATTAATGGTTATATAGTTTATTTTCTTTTGGGAATTAGGGATAAAGATGATTTTGATTGATGAGAAAAACAGAGAAGGGAAAAGTTGAGCAGAGTAAAATGAGTCAAATACTTATTACAACTCGGTGTGTAATGGATTGAATTACTCTTTAATATATTTCTTATATATCAATTTTTCTTTTTTCTATTTATCAATTTTCTTATCTCTCAGTTTAATTTTTTTTATCATTTTTTTAATTTTTTTCATCTATCGATTTTAATATTATATATGTGAATTTTATTTACAACTATAATTACATAACTTGAAATTTATGGGCCCCTTCTAACTATGGGCCTGGGGCCATTACCCCTCTAAACTACCATCATGACCGGGCCTGAATATAGCTATCTAATATATGACACACTTCAGAAGATTGATCATGGGGTTTCTGAGTGAGAAATAACGGTGAATAAAGAGTCTCTTCAAGAATAGCATTGCTAAACTAGAGTGTGCAATCAAGATCAAAGTTTCTCAACTGAAAGCCATCGATTATGATTCAAAAACAGTACCAAACACACAGTCTTCTTCATAATCTCCTCTGTTCAGGTTGAATTTCCGACCTATTTACATCTAGTACTTGGGAAAATTTAAATAATATCCTCGATTTAAGTTGCATGCTGTGACTCTCAACATGATCGAACCACATTTCGTCAAAATTACTTTTTCTACAATTTTTTTTAACATTCTCCAAGTTTTGGGCATAATTTATCATGTCCAATTGAAATAAAATTGACATTTATTATAGAATATATAAAGCACATCATTTTTATTGTAACTGTGCATAGCACCGGTATACTAATCTACTTACAGAGCCTCCATAACAAGTTCGAGCTCGAGCTGTCCGAATTACAGCCCTATACAGAGGGTTTGAACTATTTACTGAAATTAGCTTATAAGAACACTAAGAAAACAGAGTTAAGGAAAAAGGCAAACAGAAGAAAATTCCTAGGAAGATCCATGACTGCATTCAAGGAAAAATGTGCATTTGATTCAGTTGAACAAGCAGTCGATGCAGGATGATCATCTGCATGAGATGTAGATGAACCTCAAACACATGTATTGCCTTGAAATTTAGCTTGAGTATTATAACAATTTTTATTATTCTGGAAAGGTATATCATCGTTTCCTCCAGCCGGGACTCCTGGGCCTGATGGTTTATTCTTGGGGACAGCGGGAAACATGAGACCAGGTGCATAAGCAATTTTAGTAGGTGGCACCCAAGTATCTCCTTGAATAAAAGCTTTTGGAGTGTAACGTTGAATTTCATCAGCAGTAAGTTCCTTGATTGATTTCCATTGTACACGTTTATCTTTGGCTGCACCGGGGCCTCTATTGTTAAATTCTGAATAAAATGCAGTGTCTATACCAAATGTCCCGTTCCATAGGGTATATCCTTCTGGTCGAATTAGGTCGCCAATAAAAGATTCCATTATGACTGTTCTAGAATTTTCTGCCCATGGTCTTCCAAGGTATACTTCGGTGGTAGCTTTGGTTGGACGCAGCGATGCGTCTTCAACAATAGTGCAGTTTTGTAACACAATTCCCGTTGGCTGACGTACATTTATCCTGCTTTGTGCCATGATAACGCCTGTCTGACCTATTCCAGGACGCCTAACTAGAAAATTGCAGTTTTGGAAAACAGCTGCTGCGTCACCGAAAATAAAGTCTATGGTGCCAGTAATAGTACAATCTCGGTAGAATTGGCGATATGTGTGTGCGTAGAGAGAGTCTTGGTATCCATCTATTTGGCAATTAGAGAAGATGACCTTATCAGCTGTGACTCTGAGTGCCACAGCTTGGCCTTTTGCACTGCCAGCGGTGTTCTCAAATCCGATGTCCTTTGCGATGAAGAAATCCCCTTCAACAGCTGCATTGATCAAGGGCATTCAGTATATCCTAATTAGCTAGGTAACATTTAATATAAGATTAAAGGAAGATTCTGGTAAGTATGTGAGATATACCAACTGTTGAACTAAGGAAGGTGGTTGTTCCATCTTGGACGTTCTGAGCTCCAGTTATTTTAGTCTTGGTTGGACCATCACCTATGACCATCAAATGCGTCATTGCTATGTTGAAGGTAACTTTTTCATTGTATACCCCTGCCTTAATGTATAGCACAAATAGTTTGTCACCATTTAGAGGAATATCCTTCAAAGCTTCATTAATTGTCTTGTACTTGCCCGAACCATCTTGTGCAACAATTACATCTGGCTTAACATTCACAGGAGGACCACCTGCTAGCAGAGCCCTTCTGTTAGAATCTAACCCTTCTGGGAATCTTTCCAATGATTTTAGACGACGACTAGGAGCGATGGTTTTGGAATCATCGTTTGACGGGCTCATGGACCCACCATTCGACGGGCCCGTGGGCCCTCCCGCGGATCCGTCGTTGAATTTTCCAGCAAGTTGAGACGTTGTTCCAAGGGCATTGATAGTAAACTCCATTCCTTTGGACAAGGCCATCCTCATGCGCTCGCGAATTGGCCCACCCGATACTCCATTTGCATGTAAAAAGCCATCTAAACAAGTTTGTTGCAATGTCAAGGAACCGCTCACCCAAGTTAAGAGATCATCAAGAATATCAGACAAAGCATCAATGTCATGATCAAGGAAATGTTGCAGAGATCTCTGGAGGTCGTTAATAGCCTTATCCGCTAGACTGCTGCAAGCCGTGAGCGCATTTTTTGTATACTGATCACCGTTGTCCATTTGGAGGGATATTACTGTCTGTGTAGCGCCTCTCAAGTTATTCATTGCTGACTCGAATCCCAACTTCAAAAAAGCTTTGGGACTATGTTCATTATTATTGAAGAGCTTAAAGGGGAGGTTTTGATTGCAAGTATCTGTAAAATCAACTGCACGGCAAATGTCTTGAAGATCCTTTTTGGACAATGTTATCTGTTTCTTAGTGTTAGAAGTATTTTTCCTTTGGTTACCAATAGCGCCTATGCTCACCATTAACACTACCATGCAAACCGACACTGCAGAAGTGAATCTTATTAAGCTAAATCTCTTGCGTTTCTTCTCCATGTTTTCAATTCAAATCACAGTTTTTTCTCTTCATCTTCTTTTTTTCTCTTTTAATAAATTTATGCATTCAACGTTTCAAGTGTGCCTAAAATACTAACGGCTTGACCGTGCACTCCTCTTTTTTAAGTTGTTGTTAATTTAGGCCTCAACAGTGCGAGAAGATAGCAGAACTATATGCAAACCATATTATATTATGTAATACATACATGTGTAAATAGTCCATAAATAGTCAGAAGGAAACTTATATATTGCCTTAATTTCACATCCACATTCTGTCTCATTGATGAATGTTAACTCACTACTGGACTTTCTATCGTAAAGCTGGATAAATTCTTCAAATATTGCAAACAAATTATAAAAAATACAAATGAAATGATCACCATATGTATCGCCACATTGCCAACATATGTGCCTCTCAACATATGATTGACAAATAATTTCAAAACATACAATCGAACAAATTCGACAACAGAATAATGCGTTTATATTTGATAAAATGCAGGGACATCGAATTTATTCTACAGTAATCCGCCATTGTATGGAACTCCGGTTTTTGGCAGCCAGATATCTCCTCCTAAGAAGTTGGAAACTGTAAAGTTTCCTGCATCAGTCGCATTAATCACATGGTAACCAGGCCATGTAACTCTGTTACTCGTATCTGATCCAGCTCCTCTATTGTTATATTCACCGTAGTACAACGTGTTGAGTGCAAAATCCCCGTCCCAAATGCTCCAGCCAGCCGGATCAATCAAACTATCCAAAAAGGACTCCATAACAACCACTCGTGAGTACTCCTTCCACGGCCTACCTAGATATGTTTTTGTTGTGGCCAAATCTTCTGCTGGTGTAATTGTACAATTTTGTATTGAAGTTCCGGTGTTTTGGTTGATATCTGTTCTACCTTGAGCTGTTATAGGATCAAACTGACCTTGAATTGGAAGACGAGGATAAATGTTGCAATTTTGAACAACAACTGCAGCATTCCCGAGTATGAAATCTATAGTACCATAGATGTCACATTCTCTGTAGAATTGTCTTAAAGAATGGGCGTATAAGGTATCTTGATATCCTTCAAAACTACAACGATAAAAGGCCGATAAGTCAGCACCACTTCTAAGTGCCACAGCTTGAAAGTTTTTAGCTCCTGCTGTGTTCCTGATTGTCATGTTTACTCCAACGAATCCTTCTCCAACCACAACTGCAAATTTAGTAATGACAAACTTATTATTAGCTTTTCGGCACAAAACTTAAACAAATCCGCCTCTTAGAACCGGCCAGGGCGGTCGATTGCAAGTGTACAAATAGATGCATGTATTTTATTAGATAGGACTAAAAAAGTTCAATTTGTACTTTAATGAAACTTAAGCAAATAGCGCTAATTAATATAACTTACTGAATGTTCCGGTATTGAACGTGGACAACCCATCTGAGACACTACGATTCCCAGTAATAATGGTCTGATTAATCCCTGCTCCGATCATCATTAAATATTTCTTGTTTACGGGTATATTAACATACTCTTCGTAAACACCAGCCACAATATTAATCAAGAAATACCCATTGCTACCATCTGTGTTGTCTGGAGCTGCTGCAACTGCATCATTGATTGTCGTAAAATTCCCATTTCCACTAGGATCAACTACAACCTTCTGCGTCACATTCACAGCATTTCCACCTGGATAAAGCCTCAATTTTCCATCATCTTGAGGAACCACAACGTCAGGTTTTTTCCATCCTCTTCTTGTATTATTAACCCAACCATGTTTAAAAATAGCAAGTGACACGCTATATAGCTTACTCCCATTGGACAGTGGAGCTAAAAGTTCATCTTTAGGAATTGAAGTTGATGTAAGGGCGTCAAGCTCTGCAAAGCAAGTCTGTTGGTTGGTTAGCGCTGCACTAAGCAAAGTTTGCATATCAAATGCCTTAAGATCTTGAATAGAATCCGAAAGACGGATAGTCTCAAGAGTTTTAGAAAAGAAATCCAAGTTTAACTTGGCTAGAAGTTGGCAATTTTCAAGAGCAAGAACTGTGTTGTGAGGCAATGTGTCTCGAGACTGAAGATAACGATCGACTAATGAAAGAAAATTACTAGTCAAGGAAATAGAACGCTGAAGAGAGAATCTGCCATGATCGTGTATGTTGTCAGATTCAGGTATGATGGGTTTACAAAATTTAGGAAAAGGAGTGTTGTTGCATGTGGTTTCTACAGAAGCTGTTGTGGAGTTAGTGAATAAACAGAGTACGAGAAATACAGAAAGTAGGGAAACTGAGCAATGCTTTATTTCCATGATAAAGAGCTCCAGTCTTAAGTATAAACTGGTAGCTAGATAGTTTGTGATTAGCCTTAGCATTTTGACTGCTTATATAGCCACTTGTTGGAATTAAAATATAGGCAAGTAGTAGATTAGTCTTTTGTCAAACTTGCATGATAATTCATGGCACCAACTTCTGCTGCTTAAGATATGACAGACATGGGTGCGCTGTTTCCTCTCACAAATTCGTAACATTGGTATATTAGGAGGAAAGAATGTTCATCTACCAACCTATACACCATCATTGGACATTTTTTTAAATATGTTCGATCCTAAATCATAAACGAGTCGAGATGATGTTACGTTTGACTTGATTAAAACTAGACCCAAACTCTGTATTAATAAAACCTATACTCATTGTATACATTTATGAGGAGAGCTAACGATCACATTATATATCTCAAAATTATTTTTTTTACGAATAATTGAAAATTTTAATAAAACATTAAAACGCAGTCGAAATAAATTTCTGAACTATCAAGTGCAATGGCTGTGAAACAAAAAAATAGCCTAAACAAAACTAGTCAAGAATAGAAAAATAGTCAAAAATAGCAAAACAAAACAAAACAAGAATAGTCAAGAATCATAGAAATCATTCTCAGAAAAATTATCGAATCCGTAACAGGATACATAAAAATAGCAAAACAAAACATTAATATCCCATAAAAAATGGTAAAGAATAACAATCTTGATAATAAGGTACTTGACGAGATTTAATCCAAAGAGAAAGAGGCAACAAAGTCATTAAAATATCCAATTCTAGATCTCAAAATGTGTGTTGGACACTGTTAGATATTGAATACAACAAAGAGAGGGGATGAATGTATTTTAGATATTTTTAGCCTTTTCAAACTTCTATGGATGGTGAACAAAGCAGATTAATTTATAGATACATTGTGTTTAACAGAATTAATAAAGCATGCACAACAAGCACAGTAATTTTAAAACTCACTTAACTTTGTATTAAAATTAATCATCTTTTGCTACAAATTTCTAGGTTCTTTGTAAGTAAAGAACTCAGTTTCTATATTGAGAGAGTACAAAAAAATCTAGATCTGTTTGTCACAATTAAAAATAAAGGACCAGTGTTTACTTTATAGATTAGTAAACACAGTTTTACACAGCTTTACACAGCATGCAATAAGATGTACTAAACCCTACTTTAAGTTATCTCTAAAGCTTTTCATTTCTGGCTTACTGAATCTTTGCAAATCGTGTAGGTCTGTGACCTTCCTTTGTCAGTTAATCTTGGCCCTTGATCTTGCACTCTTCAAGCTGCTTTTGTAGACTTTTCAATCTAAGTGATTAGATCGTTTGTTGATTGATAATCTTGAATCTTTAACTTGTCTGAATTCTGTACTTGAGGTTCATATCGAGATCTCTAGTTTGTTGTATAGAGAACTGACATCTCGATAAATATAATGGCTTATCGAGATCTTTTAGTTCTCTATAAGTGTCTTTGACTTGTCGAGGTTTCTGAGTTCTCTATAAGTGAACTTGGCTTGTCGAGGTCTCCAAAACTCTGCATGTAGAAATGACTTGTCGATATCTCTGAGATCTCTATAAGCATTTTGACTTATCGATATCTCTGAGATCTCTAATGAGAAAATTGACTTATCGATATCTCCAATCTTCATATGTTCATTTTGACTTGTTGATATCTCTTAGTTCTCTATATGCAAAATGACTTGTCGATATCTCAGAGATCTCTATATACATTTTGACTTGTAGATATCTCTGAGATATCTAATGAGAAATTGACTTGTCGATATCTCCAATATTTATATCTTTATTTGACTTGTCGATATCACTGGGACTACTCTATAAGCCAATTTGGACTTCTCGATAAGTCATTCTGGAGTTCTCGAATGACTTCTCTATATAACTTAATATGTGACTTGTAGATATATTGACCTAGAACATTTTTCCTAAAACAGATTTATTCAGCTCCAAGCTTCTTCACCTTTTCTTTGAGGCATGATCTTGTTGATCTTCTTCCAAAATTTATTCTTAGGCTTGAGACTGTTTACAGAAAAATATTTCAGTATGATCTTTTGACATTTTTACAAACTCAAGTAATACAATACAAAATACAGATTTAGACTATCATACAACTAAATCTTAGGGTTGTCAATATGACTTAGTCTTATTATAGTACATGCATGTCTTACACAACAATCTCCCCCATTTTGTCAGAAGATTGCTTATCACAAATTCATTCCTGGTAACAAGACCAACCCCAAGTTACAATGAGCAAAAAAAGATTATATAAAATTGACAGAGCACAAATATAACATTTATACACTGATTGACTAAATGAATTTGATATGTATATTTATTACATGAAATTCTCATAGTCTGGCTCCTTTCTAATAAGTTCCTTAAGATTTACTAGCACTTGAAATTCTTATATGATTTCAGTCCATCTTAGAGCTTTCAAAGTTTGAGCCAATCATCCAATGAATAACCATTCAAGTAACCAACTCTGAATCTTAAGAATCTATCAACCTTTTTGTTCAGAAAATATCCATCCTTAGAAATTCTGCTCATCCCCTTTGCCTTGAGCTCATTTGATCTTTGTTCAAACATCGCAATTCCTGCTGCATATTTCCTATCCCTTTCTTCCTTTTCAGCCTTTGCTTGTGCTCTTCTTTCATGTCTTACTTTCAGCCATACACACAACACAGACCGTTATGCTCTTGTACTAGTGTCCTTATCATTTATCAAGCTAATCATTCTCTTGATTTCCGTGGTTGAAAATGTGTCAATTAAATCCCTGCCAAGTAAAGTGTAGGAGCCATCTTGATAATAAATTCTGACTTCCCTCAATGATACAACTCAAATTTGACCATTTCTTCAGATATTTGTTGAAAGTATCCATCATCTGTGATGCACCAGTTTAATGGTAGAAAATCAGTTTGATCAAAGCAATTCCAGATAGCCCTTTCTTCAACTTGCAGCTTCTTTGATTTTATCCCAACAGTTTTGAAATGAGTTTTGATAGGTGGCTTAAATGAAGGTAGTTTTGAGATTTTCTTTAGAGTGGTTTGGCTAAAGGTAATTGGTATTTTAAGTAGAGTGTTTGCATTTTGTTTATACAGAAGTTTAGGCTTAGAGGTCAAGGGTAGTTGAATGTTTGAGCTTGTAGGTTTAGAGGTTTGAGTTTGTTGGATTTGGATTGGTAGGGCATTTTTCTTGGTTCATTCACCATCTTCCTTCTTCTTCTTTCTTCTCTCATCACCCTACTTCTCATCATTTCCCTTCTTCTTAACATCCTTTTTCTTGTCTTCTTCTTTGTCGTCAATTACCTTAGAGGATTGACTTGGATTTGAGGCAGAAGGTTTTTGATCATTTTTTTCCTGCTCATCATCATCCAAGTCATCCTTATTGATTTGTGTTTTGGGCAACTTGGCTTCAGGATTTCTCAGATATCTTCCCAAAATCTTAATCATCTTCTCATCTTCATAAGTCTTGTTCTTCTTAGTCTTCAACTCAGTTTCCAAAGACATTATGAGCTTCTTGTGTGCTATGACACGGTGCCTAGGAACATGAAAGTTTTTGAGTTCTTTGGTGGATGGACAGATGTATGCCACTCCCTTACTTGGCTGGAGATATGCTTTTGGAAAAGCAACTTCTTGAGTTTTTTGTAGTTCCTTCAGCAAGAGAGTGTCTTCATTAATCACTCTGTTGACCTTGTCAATGAATATGTCCAATTCAGATGCCCTTCTTGATTTGAGAAAATCAAGGGACGCCTGCATACATCTATCCACACCCGAGTCATTGATGTTAACCACAATTTTTCTTTTCTGAAAGTTATCCTTGGTTATTAAAATCACCCTTATGAAATTTATAGTCATGTCCAAAGCCCTCTTGTAAGTGATGAAGTTGTTGTTGATAGAAGCCCTGAGAGTCTTTAGCAAATCATTAAATTTCTTGCTCAGACTAGGTCCCTTAGCTGCTTTTATAAGTCTCTCCATTCCAACATCAACTTCTTTGGATTTGCCTTTTTGAATAACTTTGTTTTCAGAAGCTTGAACAGATGCTTGGACAAATGATCTTAATAACCTAGCCTCTATCTCCCCAATAGTCTAGTTAGCAGGCAAGATGTGAGGTAAGGGAATTTCAGGCCTAACAGCTTCTGAAAGTGCATGCAATGGAATTTTGAGTGCACCCATGATAGCTCCCAATGATACTGAATTTTGTATTTGTAGGTGCTTATGGGAGTCCACCAGGGTCTGGATATTAGCCTGTTGACTTTGTATCATAGCTGTGAGTTGTGATACTTGAGTTGTCAATGACTCATTTAATGACTGTAAAGTGGAGACTTGAGATTGGAGAGCTTGAATTTGCAAGTTTGTGGATGTTGACAATGGTTATTGAGATGCTGAAGAGAGAGAAGTGTCAAATGTAGCTTGTACAGCTTCCCTAATTCCTTCCATCAAAAGAGTAGATGGTTCAAATCTAGCCTGATGCAGCTGATCTAGTTTGACCCTGATGTCATTATTACTAGTGATTTGCTGCTGGACAACTTCATGTAAGGCTATAAATGATTCACTCAGATTCTTGATGCTCTTATCCACAAATGACAAATCAAACTTGGCCATTTGGTTTGTAAATCTACAGAATTTTTGCTTGATGTCCAATTGAGAAGGGATGATCTCATCTAGCTTATCCTTGACCATTTTTTTTTGTCTTGATGATCAATCAGAGTTAATTTTAAAGCTTTACCAGTGAGGTGAAAGGCTTTAAGTTGATCTTTATAGACATCTGTAACTGCATCATAAACTTCTTGTGGACTGAGTTTTTGGCATTGCTCCCAATGATGGTGATGTACTCTTCTCTAAATTTGGCGAAAACCTCATCCAACTCAAGATTGAAGTCTTTATCCAACCAGGCATCACAATTACCATCATGTTCAGCTTTATTTATAATCTTTTTTTGTTGTTCTTAAACATCTGTCTGATAGGAAAGTATCATAGCTTGATAATCTTGGTTAGACATATATGATGTAAGAAGCTGTTGAGAACCAATTGAACCACCTGTGACATATGCCACAGTTTGACTCACAGGTTGAACTGTGGTTATGACAGTGTGTTATTCTCTACTTATAGTGGGAACCTTCATTAGAATTGGAGGGGAGTTGACCAGGTTACTGTCATATACCTTGGCCTCAAACCCTTGTACTTCTTTCAAAGAACTGTCACTTGAATGTGATGTACTTGCCTCCCTCATCGCAGGATCATTGGCAATTGAACTCCTAGCTTCAATTATGAGTGCAATTTCAGCTAGGGTTTTGAGGGGAGTTGTTCCTTCAAGAGGAACCTACAATTGAATTAGATGAGGGAGCTTCAAAAGGTGTGCTCTATGTGTCTATGTCATCCTTATTCCTTCGTTCATACACTTGAATGTGTTCACGTGTTGGTGCAGACTCTTTACATGATGCACTAGGGAGAGTGCTCTTTTTAATAAAGACACCTTGTTGAGAGGATGCCCCTAGAGTTTGTTTTATGCCCTTTTTTGCAACTACATCCTTTTGAGAGGATACAGAGGTAGCTTGAGTGGTCAACTCAGTTTGCTTTGCCTTCTTTGGTTTCTTGACCAAGGTTGACTCTAATTTTATTTGATCCTCATCACTCTCATTTATCACAGTCAAAGGTGCCTACTTTCTCTTCTTTTTACTCACTTCACCTTTTTGAGAGGATGAAGTAGTTGGTTTCCTAGCTTCTAATTGTAAAGAAGAAAGGGTCTCAGTTTGGGAAGGCCCCTATTGGTGTTCCTGTATTTGTTATTCCACAGGTACAGGAGCCAATACTATACTAAATGAGATTGTAGACCTCATGTCAGGCATAGGGTAAGAGTAAGTCCTAAATCTCTCCAATATAAATGGAGTGATTCCGAGACTTACATTTACCTTATTCTTTGTATTAAGTGAACCAAATAAAACTTTGGACACTTGCTTACAGTTGCCTATTTATGTTTTATCTATACCATTGAGTAAATAAATGTTTTGAACTTTATGGTTTATAGTAGACATTATAAACCTAGGAAAGAAAATTTCCTTACCTCTTGTAGACAAAGGCATAGTAAGCATTGTGCTTAGTTCCTGCAGAATTAGCATCCCCACAATAAAGTGTCTGTTGTAGGCCATGGAGAATACCAACTTCTGGACCACACTTGAAATGTTATTATACCCTGTCTTTCAACATGTGAAAGCTCTCACAATGGAGCCAAACAGGTTTGACCATTCCTTCCTCAAGTTCTTCTTGTTCAGGCTAGCTAAGTTGATCCTTTCACTATAGTTGATGAATTCCATGAATTCAACTAGCTCATCTTGAGTTGGGACTTCCATCAGCTTGTTAGTAAGAATCCCCAAAGCCATATTTACATCATTTTTAGAAAACTCCACTTGTTGGCCTTGAATAAAGCAATTAACCACCATGGACATAGCTTGGTTCTCATGCACCACTGTTCTTATCACAGCTGTGTTCCAGAATTCCCTAAGAACATCCAATTATAGTACTGGATTTGCAGTTAGAGAACCTGCAAAGTAAGTTTCAGAAAGAAACTTCACAAAGCTCTTGAAACTACCAGGAGCTTGATTTGCATCTGTAAAAGCAAGATAATTGGGGCCCTCCTTTGGGATGAAAGGTGTAGCTGTGTATGATGCCATTTGAAGAGTTTGAATTTGAGTGGGTAAGAAAAATTAGAGAGAAAGAGCTTGAAATAAGAGAAAATGGTTTGGATTTTGAAAAATTAGGTCACTTAGAGATCTCGAAGGAGTAAAGAGGTGTATGTCGAGATGTCTGAGTATTTATAGTAAAAGGTAAATGACTTGTCGGGAACTAAAAGTAAATGTTTGGAATTTGCTTATCGAGAAGTCATATTGAAAGAATAGATACATATCGATATGTCATTTTCCTGACTCTTATCGAGAACTAGAAAATGACTTATTGAGATGTCAACTAAATACCCAGTTTGTCCTGAATGGACTAAATTTCTCCAAATTTTTATTTAAATAAATCAAAATAAAATCTGAAGAATTTATCAAAAGTATTTTACCAAAATAATTTACTAAATTAAATTATCTCAGTTCTGAGTTGTTGATAAGTCTAAAATTTATATTTATAGAGAACTATGTGAATTATCACTTAATGAGATCTCTACAATGACTTATCGAGAAGTCATAATAAAGCTTGTCGAGAAGTTCTTCGAGAAGTCAAAAAAATGACTTATCGAGAAATCACTCGAGAAGTCTCAAAATGACTTGTCGAGAAGTTAGTTAGACTTATCAAGAACTCAGTTTTCTATATACTTTTGTTCTTTTTGATTCTGTCTTGTGCTAATTTCACATATTAAAAATATAAATTAACATTTAGACAATTTTCTCAGAATTGAAAAATTCCAAGCTTAATATCTGAATTTTGAAAAATAAATATACAAAGATTTTTGAAATATTTATAACTCATATTCCAGTTAATTTCCAATTAAATCAAATTAATTTTGATTTATTAGAAATTAATCTGCTGCAAAACATTAGCTGAGTTCTTACCTTTAGGATGAAGAATTTAGCATTCCAATTTCACCTACAAATCTAGTGAAAGTTGCTTCATCCAAAGGTTTAGTAAAAATTTCAGCTAACTATTTTTCTGCTAGAACAAAAATGAGCTCAATGGTACCATTTCCAGCATCCTCTCTAATAAAATGGTACATTACACCAATATTCTTTGTTCTAGAATGATTAACTGGATTAGCCACAATAGATATCGCACTAGTATTATCACACATAATTAGAATTTTGTATAACACTAGGCCATAATCCATTAGCGGATTTCTAATCTAAAGCACTTGGGCACAACAACTTCCAACAACTATATAATCAGCCTCAACTGTGGAAGTTGGCACAAATGGTTGTTTCTTGTTGTACGAGGATACAAGTCTTTGTCCAAGAAACTGACAGCTTCCACTAGTGCTCTTTCTGTCAACCCTGCATCCAGCAAAATCTACATATGTGTATTCAATAGCTTCAAAACCTGTTCCCATAGGATACTAAAATCCCAAGTTTGGAGTCCCCTTTAAGTATCTAAAAATTCTCTTCACAGCCATCAAATGTGATTCTTTTGGATTGGCTTGAAATCTTGCACACATACATGTTGCAAACATAATGCCTGGTCTACTAACAGTCAAATATAACAAAGATCCAATCATTCAACTTGAAATGTCTACATTTTTTCATTTCTTATCTTCATCTAACTTAGTAGCTGTAGACATAAGTGTAGATGCATGTGAACAATCAACCATACCAAATTTCTTCAAGAGATCTTTAACATACTTGGTTTGGCTGATGAAGATTCCATCACTTCTTTTACTGACTTGAAGTCCAAGAAAGTAACTTAACTCTCCCATCATACTCATTTCATATTCACTCTGTATGAGTTTTGAGAATTTTTGACATAGCTTTCCATTAGTAGAGCCAAAAATGATATCACCCACATAGATCTGAAATAGGATCATATCACCACCATGTTGCTTGTAGAAAAGAGTTTTATCAATAGTTGCTCTAGTGAATCCATGTTTAATTAGACCATATAGAGCATTGAGTAGTTTGTACACAAAGTTTGGAAATTCTGGATCTTCAAAGCCAGGTGGTTGTTGCACATAAACTTCTTCTTTTTACTCACCATTAAGGAATGCACTATTTACATCCATTTGATACACCTTAGAATTTGAGTGTGCAGCAAATACAAGAAAGATCCTTATTGCTTCAAGTCTTGTAACTAGAGCAAAAGTTTTATCATAATCAATTCCTTCTTCCCGTGAGTAGCCTTTTTCAACCAACCTTGCTTTGTTTCTAGTAACAATCCCATTTTCATTCATTTTGTTCCTAAACACCCATTTTGTTCCAATTACACTTCTGTTCTTTAGTGCAAGAACCAACTCCCAAACTTTGTTTCTTTCAAACTGATTTAGCTCCTCTTGCATAGCAGATATCCAATCAGGATCAAGTAGAGCTTCCTCAATTTTCTTAGGCTCAACTTGTGAAAGAAAGCATGCATGTAGACATTCATTAGCAATTGTAATTCTAGTCCTCACTCCAGCATTTGGATCACCAATAATTTCTTCTCTTGTGTGACTCCTATCCCATTTCCTGGTGTGAGTTTGTTAACTTGAATTTTCTGCATTTTCTTCATCATTGGCATGACTTGCAAAACTTTCTCCTCTTTCTCCCCCTGAGTTTGTGCTATCAAATTCAGGTGTTTGAAATGAGCTTACATTCTCATGATTTACTTGTTTAATTATCTCTTTATCTATTCTGTTGCTTGTTTTGACTTCAGCTTCATCTTCAAAATCACTATCAATGTTGAGATTTTCAAGATTAAGGGCCTCAGCTTCATTTTCAGCAAGGCATTTCAAGCCTGGACACTTGTCATCATAAAAAATCACATCTGTATTTTCCATAATTTTCTTTTGTTCAAGCACATAGACTTTATAGGAAGTTCTCTCCAATGAATATCTTTCAAAACATAACACTTGCTCTCAAACACACGAAGATGCTTCAGAGTAGGCTTTCTTTTAGATAAGATTGAGTAGGGTGATTTGCCAAGATTCTTGTTAATGAGATATCTATTTTGAGTATAACATGCAATGTTGATAGCTTCTTCCCAAAAACTTGGTGGCAGTTTGGCATCTTGCAGTATTTTTCTAGCAGCATCTACTAGTGTTCTATTTTTTTTCTCAACTACTCCATTTTGCTGAGGTGTTCTAGCAGCTGGGAATTCTTGAACAATGCCCTTGTCTTTGCATAATTCTGTTAAAGTTGCATTTATGAATTATGTGCCATCGTCACTCCTCAATTTTTTCACACTATTCTGATCTTCGGTCTGCTTCTCAATCTTCTTGATGCGTTCAATTATGATATGTGTAGTCTCATCCTTAGAATGCATAAATTCTATCCATGTGTACCTTGAGTAGTCATCCACCATCGCTTCCTTGAAATTGATAAGACATTAACTGGTCCAAATAAGTCCATGTGAATAAGTTGTAAAGGTGCCTTTATGGAATTCACAGTTTTACTCTTGTTACTTGACTTCTTCATTTTACCTTTTTGACAAGCCTCCCAAACTTTATTTTGAGCAAACTCCAGTTTTGGCATATCTCTCACTAACTTCTTTTTCACCAGGGTGTTGATTGCCTTATAATTTAGGTGAGAGAGCTTTTTGTGCCACATATTACTTTTCTCTACAGATGCCTTGGTGTAGAAGCAACAAATTCCTTCCATATCTGTTGAGTGTAAATTTGCAACAAATAGGCTTCCATTTCTTACTCCTTTCAGAGCAACTTCACTGGTCTTTTTGCTAATGATTAAGCATTCTCCTTTGTCAAATGTAACATTGAATCCTCTATCTATGAATTGACTGACACTTAGGAGATTCACTTTCAAACCAGCAACCAGTGATATATATATCTTTAATGACAACATTTCCATAAATTAACTTGCCATATCCAATAGTAAAACCTTAGTTGTTGTCTCCAAAAGTCAGTAATGGGCTGGCCATCTCCTCAAACTGTGATAGCAGGACCTTATCACCTGTCATATGACTTGAGTATCCACTGTCTATGATCCATATGACTTTCTTCATTTTACCCTGCATACAATGAGGATTAAGTATGTTTAGCTACCCAAGCAGTGTTGGGTACTTTCTTTTTGTTAACAGAATTTGCAGAATTAGAATGAGTTGATTGATAAAGAATGGTGTTCATTGATTGATTTGCATGTTCCCTTTTAGCTACATAACCAATATTAACTTTTTTGAGGTCTACTCTCAGCTTGTGGCAACTTGTCATCACTTTCATGTTGCAATGAATGCAATCAAACTTCTCACAGAAAGAATATGGATCTGCAGTCTTTGCACATTATATTTGCATGCTCCCAATCTTGACTCACTAACAGCCTTTTTACAAAGGTGAGTTAGATGATTTGTAGAGGCACATTTCTGACACTATTTCTTAGGAGCATCTGCAACAAATTCAAAGTTATTGCTTTTGTTTATCTCAATATTCCCATTTCTGTTTTTCTTCTTTTTTCCTACATTCTCAGTCTTACCTCCCTGAATGGCTTTTGGGGGGTTTGATCCACCATGGGCTTCTTCTCAGTTTTAGGAGTTGGAGTTGTTTCTGTGCATTTCTTCTCATTGTCCTCATCAATAAGTTTTTGATTTATCACCAACTCCTCTTCACTGAAATTAACTTCACATGTCTTGAACAAAGTATTATTTTTGTTGATGTTCAAGGCATCATAGTCAAGACCAGTAACTATGTTAGCACATGGCCTGTTCTTTTTATGGTACTGACTAACTAACTGAGAAGCATTTCTGAAAGACTTCAACTTCACTTCATTCTTCTCTAGCTTCTCCTTTAACACAGCTTCTATGTCACTAGCAAATTCCAGCTTGTTCTTTAGATAGTCATTTTCCTGCTTGACAGTTTCAAGCTCAACAAGCTGCAGTTCCAAATTTTGCTTCTCAACCTCAAGCTTCTCAGTAGCTTTTGACAGCCTACTAACCTCCTCAGTAGTTGCCACCATGCTAGTATGGATGTGGAACATCTCTATGCTCATCTTTTCAACAGTCTCTTTATATTGACTTGTATTTAAATCAATAATGGTAAGAGTCGGTATCTCTGTTTTTGATGAGGATGACTCTCCTTGCTCCAAGGCCATGAGTGCATAATTTCCAACCTCCTCATCTTCATCATTATCAGAATCATCCCAGCTCTTTCCTTCTGCAATGTAAGTTTTACCCTGTTGCTTCTTCAAGAGAGCTTCATACTTTGTCTTCAACACAAGATATACTTTATCTTTCTTCACCTTTTTAGGCTTCATGCATTCAGTAGAAAAATGACCCAATTCATCACAATTGAAGCACCTTATTTTTGATCTGTCAACAAATACAGTCTTGTAGCCACTTTTGCCACCAGGAGTGTACTGTCCCTTTCCTTTCCAGCTGATGTCCTTGTTAAATGTTTGTCTTTTACTCTCGAAGAACTTTGACTTTTTCACTCTAATATTGAATAATTTCCTAGCTAGGTAAGCCATTGATTGATCTAACTCATCCAGTTCATCCAATATATAGAACTCGTCTTCTTCAAGTTCCAGAATGACTTGGTTCATTGGTTTCTTGTTCTTTTGCTCAATGCTTGAGACAGCTAGAGTCTGGATCTCTAATTCATCATCAGATAAATTGTTATCATTAACAATTGTGCACTTGTTCCATTAATAATATGCCCTTGATCAGCTTTTAAGGATTTTCTTTGAATCATTTTCGGTTCATATGCTTTTAAAATCCTATATAACACCTCAAGTGTCATCCTGATCAAGTCTCTTCCTTGTCTTATGGCTGATATTTTATGTTCAAGATGGTCAGGAATGGTGAGCAAAAATTTCAAGTTAACCTCCTTAGCTTCAGAGTACTTGTCATGAAGCTGCAAGTCATTAATCAGCTTATTGAATCTTTCAAACACATCGGTAACACTCTCATTTGGTTGTGCTATAAAACTCTCATACCGAGACACCAATATTCTTATTTGGTTTGACCTAACTTCCTCTGTTACTTCACACAATATCTCAATCTTCTCCCAGATTCGCTTGGCTGTGTCACAATTGACAATATTGTTGTACATAACATTATCAAGTGACTCTATCAGAATTACTTGTAGCCTAGTGACAAGAGAGACTTTTTCTTTCTCAATGTCTATGTATTTTAAAGGATCTTTTGGATCATAATAAGATGGGATGACCATGTCTCCATCTGTAGACCTTTCAATTCTTTTCATAGGATTGAAAGATCCATTCTTCAGAATCTGGATGTACAAGAGATTGGCCATTCTTAGAAACAACATCATCTTCTTCGTCCATAATATGTAGTTAGTCTTGTCAAAGACTGGTATATTTATACTGCTTATCTTTTGTGTATTCATTCTTCCAAGATCTTTATCTATTTACTTTTAGATTTTTCTATGATATCATTTGTTAGATATTGAATACAACACAAGGGGGGTGAATGTGTTTTAGATATTTTTAGTCTTTTTCAAACTTCTATGGATGGTGAACAAAGCTGATTAATTTCTAGAGATATTGTGTTTAACAGAATTAATAAAGCATGCACAACAAACAAAGTATTTTCAAAACTCACTTAACTTTGTATAAAAATTAAGCATGTCCTGCTACAAATTTATGGGTTCTTTGTAAGTAAAGAACTCAGTTTCTATCTTGAGAGAGTACAAGAAAATCTAGATTTGTTTGTGATAAATAAAAACGAAGGACCGGTGTTTACTTTATAGATTAGTAAATATAATTTTACACAACATGCAATAAGATGTACTAAACCCTACTTTGAGTTATCTCTAAAGCTTTCCATTTCTGGCTTAGTGAATCTTTGCAAATCGTGTAGGTCTGTGACCTTCCTTTTTCAGTTAAACTTGACCCTTGATCTTGCACTCTTCAAGCTGTTTTTGTAGACTTTTCAATCTAAGTGATTAAATCATTTGTTGATTGATAATCTTGATTCTTTAATTTGTCTGCATTCTGTACTGGAGGTTCATATCGAGATCTCTAGTTTGTTGTATAGAGAACTGACATCTCGACACGTATAATAGTTTATCGAGATCTCTTAGTTCTCTATAAGTGTCTTTGACTTGTCGAGATCTCTGAGTTCTCTATAAGTGAACTTGGCTTGTCGAGGTCTCCAAAACTCTGCATGTAGAAATGACTTGTCAATATCTCTGAGATCTCTATAAGCATTGTTAGATATATTTGATAATGTCATAGCTAATATGATTTATGTTTAGTTTTCAGATCTTACTTAACAGGACAAATCAGTACTTAACTGGGAATCAGTACTTATACTGGAAGTCAGGACTTAAGGATATCAGTACTTATATTATCAGGAGATAATCATCAGAAGTTGGATATCAGAACTTAAGTGCTGAAGGACAATCAGATAAGGATAGTAGCTGATTAAAGGAAAGAAGATCGAGATAAACATAAGAAGAGATATGCATGAAGAAGGAGTTCCGTGAAGAATGGAATACTTGGAAGAAAAGATATCTGATTGATATATTTTAGGAAGCAAAATTATATTCCATATCAATTAGCGATTATCTTGTAACTGTGTAATATATAAATATAGACATAGGGTTTACACTATAAGTGTTATCATATTCGAGAAGATTATTCATTGTAACCCTATCAGCTCTCGTGATATTTGTTCATCACTGAGAGGTAACAGTTCCATACTGTAACAGAGTTTATTGTTTCAATATAGTTTATTTTCTGTTACTTAAGATATTAAAGTTCGATTTGATTGTATTTTACACTGTATTCTCCCCCTCTACAGTGTGTGTGACCTAACAAGTGGTATCAGAGCCTATCTGTTAACACACATACAGTTAAAGATCCAAACACAATCATGTCTGACACAGAAAATCCAACTAAGCCTACCAAAACTGAAGAACCTCCAAAGACACAAATCCAAAGTCGGTATGAAACCATCAGAGTTCCCATACCGAGACCATCTGAATATGCCATATGGAAAGTGAGGATGACCATGTTTCTGGAAGCTACAGATCCAGAATATCTTGATAGAATCAAGGAAGGGCCTCACAAACCAACCAAGCTCACTGTTGCAGTTGCAGGTGAGGCAGCAAAGACTGTACCAAAGGAAAAGAGTGATTATACTGCTGAAGATATCACATCAATTGCTAAGGATGCTAAGGTACGACACTTACTGCATAGTGCCATTGATAATGTAATGTCAAACAGGGTAATTAACTGCAAGACTGCTAAGAAGATATGGGATGCTCTGGAAACAAGGTGTCAGGGAACTGATACAATTAAGAAGAACAGGAAGATAATACTCACTCAAGAGTATGAACACTTTGACTCAAAGGCTAATGAATCATTGACTGTTTTATATGATAGATTTGTCAAACTCTTGAATGATCTGTCACTGGTTAATAAGGAGTATGATCTTGAAGATTCAAACCTTAAATTCCTGTTAGCTCTTCCTGAATGTTGGGATTTGAAGGAAACAACAATAAGAGACAATTACAATCTTGATGAAACAACTCTTGATGAAATTTATGGAATGCTCAAGACTCATGAACTTGAGATGGAACAAAGAAGCAAGAGGAGATGAGGAAAGTCAAGGACAGTTGCTCTTAAGGCTGAAGAAGAATCCCCCAAGGCAGCTACCTCAAGGAAAGACAAGGGTAAAGCTCTGTTCACAAAGTCTGAAACTGAGTCATCAAGTTCTGAAAGTGATGATGACTCAGATTCTGAAAGCTTGCCTGAGACTGATGCTGATGAGGAGATGATGAAGCTGTGTGCTCTTATGGTGAAAGGGATCACAAAGATTGCATACAGGAAGTTCAGGAAGGGAAAGAAGTTTTCCAGGAAAGGCATAAGTTCTGATAAGAAGAATTTCAGAAGATCTGAAGGCAGAGGAGGAAAGTCTGATAGAGGAGATTATACCAATGTCAAATGCTATAACTGTGGTGAGAAAGGCCACATATCTCCTGATTGCAAGAAGGTAAAGGGTGACAAAGGCAAGGCTCTTGTCACAAAGCAGAAAAGCTGGATAGACACCTCAGACTCTGAAAGTGAGGAGAACTATGCGTTGATGGCAAATGCTGATAAAGAAAGTGGTGAGAGCAGTTCTGAAGCTGCTGAAACAAAGGTACCTCAGACTACTTATGCTTTTCATACTGATGATATTAATGACTTGAGAAGATATCTTAAAACCATGTTTGTTAGTTATAGAGATCAAACTTTAACATGTGAAAGATTAACTTCTGAAAATCTTGCTTTTAAGAAAAGAAATGATTTCTTAGAAAAAGAGTTAGCTATGTTCCATCAAACTCAGAAGGATAGAGATGATACTTTTTATGTTAGGGATGAAGTGCTAAAAATGAATGAATCTCTAAAAACTGAGTTAGAAAAGGAAAGAGAGATAATCAGGACTTGGACTAACTCTGGCTAAACAACTCAAAATTTGCTAAGTAGTGAAAATTGGAAAGAGGGCTTAGGTTATGGAGAGGATAAGAATGATAAAGGAACTGTAGAAATTAAGCCTGTTGTTAAGCAAAAGCCAAAGTTAAAACCTGTTAAGTTTGTAACTGTAAAGTCTGATAATGATAAATCAGAAGTTAGAGAGGGATTAACTTCTGACAAACTAAAACGGGAAAAGACAGCTGAAGTAAACATAGGCTTAATGACTAAGAAGCAGCTTAAGCATAAGCTGAAAGATGTTAAGAATGTAAACAAGGTAAAATCACCTAGGAAAAATAGGAATGGAAAGGAAGGTGTGAATAAAAGCAATGATTATAAACCTGTTCCTGATGCTCCTAGGAAAACATGTCATAACTGTGGAAGTTCTAACCATCTGGCTTCTTTTTGCAGGAAGAATAAGAACATTAACTCCTTACCTTCAAAATCAGGAGTTAAGAGTCAGTCTGTTAGATATAAACCACAGAATCCTTGTTTTTATTGTGGTAGTTTATGGCATTTCATTTATACTTGTAAGGAATATCATAGCTTGTACTATGATTATTATCAATTAACTTTGAAGAAAGTTTCCATTGTTCCTTCTAGTGTAAATTCTGATTCAAAGTCTGATAGTGTAAGTTCTGATAAGAAAAATGTTAACATAAACTCTGATGCTAAATCCGTTGCAAATGTTAACAAACTTGATAAGGCCTAAGGATCCAAGCAAGTCTGGGTCCTTAAAACTAATCATTAGTGGTCTTTGTGATTGCAGGGCAACAGGAAAAATATTCTAGTTCTGGACAGTGGAAGTTCAGGACATATGACTGGAAATAAAGCCCTGCTATCAGACTTTGTGGAGAAAGTTGGCCCAAGTGTTTCTTATGGAGATGGCAACATTGGAAAAACATTGGGATATGGCAATATCAATCTTTGGAATGTCATCATTAAAGAAGTAGCTCTGGTCTCAGGACTTAAACACAATCTGCTGAGTATAAGTCAAATCTGTGACAGAGGTTATCATGTTGATTTCTTTGAAGAACACTGTGAAGTTGTGAGTAAATCTAAAGGCAAAGTTGTTCTAAAAGGATACAGACGTGGTAACATTTATGAAGCTAAGCTTTCAACAAGTACTGATGGTTCTGCAATCTGTCTGATGAGTAGAGCATCAATTGAAGAAAGCTGGAATTGGCACAAGAAACTCTCTCATTTAAATTTCAACAATATAAATGAGCTGGTCAAGAAAGATCTTGTGAGAGGACTGCCAAAGTCAGTATTTGCTCCTGATGGCCTTTGTGATTCTTGTCAGAAGGCCAAACAAAGAAAATCTTCATTCAAGAGCAAGACTGAATATTTAATTCTTGAGTCTTATCATCTACTACATGTTGATCTATTTGGTCCAGTAAATGTCATGTCTATTGCAAAGAAGAAATATGCATTGGTCATAGTGGATGAGTTCACTAGATACACATGGGTGTATTTCTTGCACACAAAAAGTGAAACTGCATCTATCTTGATTGATCATGTCAAACATCTGGATAAATTGGTCAAAGATTCTGTGAAAACAATAAGGAGTGATAATGGCACTGAGTTCAAGAATTTGATAATGGAAGAGTTCTGCAAAAACCATGGAATTAAGCAGGAATTTTCTGCTCCTGGAACTCCACAACAAAATGGAGTTGTTGAAAGGAAGAATAGAACTCTCATTGAAGCTACACATACAATGCTTGAAGAAGCAAAGCTTCCAACCTATTTCTGGGCTAAAGCTGTGCAGACTGCTTGTTTTACTCAAAATGCAACACTCATTAACAAGCAAGGAAAAACACCATATGAGATGGTGAAGAAAAAGAAGCCAAATCTGAAGTACTTTCATGTATTTGGATGCAAGTATTTTGTTCTCAAGACTCATCCTGAACAGCTATCAAAGTTTGATCTAAAAGCTGATGAAGGAATTTTTGTTGGATATCCACTTTCCACAAAAGCCTTCAGAGTCTATAATTTGAGAACAAAAGTGGTCATGGAATCTATCAATGTCTCTTTTGATGACAAGAAGATTACTGGTCTTGAAGATTTTATTGATCATGATCAGCTGAGATTTGAAAATGAAGACTCAAATTCTGATACTGAAAATCCTGACAGTCTAAGTCCTGATACTATAAACTCTGATGGATTAAACTCTGATATTATTGAAACTATGGTGACTACGCCAAAGGAAGATGCACCTCTGCAGGGGGATCATACTTAAGATTATACCACATTTCAAGAAACATTAGAACATACATGTGGCTCTTCAAATTCTGATTCGTCAAGTTCTGATAAACCAAGTTCTGATATTGCTGAAAATCTAAATTCTGAAGAATCCAACTCAGAGAACATAGTTTCAGGGGGAGCATCAGAAAATGAAAATGAAGACAGCATAGATCATGGGGGAGCATCCAGTTCTAGAGAAAACCTTCCATCTGCAAGGAAGTGGACAAAATCACATACACCTGATTTGATAATTGGAAATCCTGATGCAGGTGTCAGAACTAGAACAGGTAATCCAGTTCAACACTCTATGACAAAGCACATCAGCATCAGGTATCACTTCATCAGGGAACATGTGGATGAAGGTACAGTGGAATTGCACTTTGTTCCAACAGATCAACAACTAGCAGATATCTTCACAAAACCATTGTGTGAAGCCACTTTTACAAGATTGGTAAATGAACTTGGAATGGTTTCAGGTTCTTTCTCTAAATCTGCTTAGTTTTGTTCTGTTATATCAGACTTTATGATCAGTATTTACAGAATTTAATCTCTTTGTGTATTCTGTGCTTAATTGACAAATGTGTTTAAGTACTGACTGTTGTCTGATATATGTTTCTAAACTCTGATACGTGATATGTCTATTTAAGTAACTATTCAATCCTATGAGGATAACTGTGCTAGATGCTGACCTAGTAGTCTTCAATAAACAAATGATCCCATATAAGAAGTAATTATTTTTGTGGAAATCTATTGACACAAGCAAATTCTGATAATTGAGCTTAGTTGAGTTTACTTTGTCTATCTTATTACTAAGTCACAAATTAGAATAATGCTACTCATCTGTTAAGTTCTGATACTAGTAAATCTGCTGAATGCACTAAGTGCTGATAAACCTCACTTATCAAAAGAAAAAGTAAAAGGATCAAAGAATAAAATCAGGTACTCCTTTGAGATCTAGAGTAAAAATGTGGAAGGGACGACCCAAGTGCATTGCTGGTATTAAGTAATATGCATCAGAAAAGCAACTAAAATATTTTCTTGGTGACTTTTCACACTCTATGATTACTGGAAAAATACTCTGATAATAACATAAATTCTGATAAGCAGTCGTGACTCACTTACACTGAGAAGCCATTGGGAAATGGACTTTAAAAAGATGCATAAAATTAGCACAAAATAGTTGAGGTGGACTCAAGCATGAACTCATTCATCAGTAGGTTTCAGGATAATGACAGCTCTTTAACAAAGTTTTAGTTATGCCTTATTTCTAAGATGTACTGAAGTGAATCAGACTTTACTCTTTGTCTGATATTTAGCTTAATGCACACACTAATCACTCTATATGAATGATGAAAATTACTGTGGTGATCTATGTTGTTTTAGATGAACAGTCATTGGGTTTCATTGCACAAATTCTGAGGACAAGTTCTGATTACATATTCTGATGATTAAGTCCTGAAGAATATAAATCAGAATTTGTGTGAGGACTTTCTAAGATAGGCATTCCTTTCTCGAGTTAAGAAATTATGTTCTGATGACTGTTAAGTTCTGATATAAGTCTAAGTTCTGATATTACAGTCTAATTCTTTACTTGACTTATCTGTGGATAAAATTTAATAACAGTCTCGGTTCAAACTAAAATATGTGAAGTGGGAGATTAATAGTCACTATGGTTAGGGTTAGTGATATTCGTACTTGAACAGTCAATTTTTACTTGCTTCTTGTGCACATTAAACCATGTTTTCTCTTTCCAATGAATGTTTTTCTTTTTCCAATTCTGGGGAGACGAGGTAGAATTAATTCTACCTGTCAACATTAAATTTCTTTGCGTCTCCTGGCATTCTCCTGCCTATATAAGCAACCACTTCACATCAGTCTTCCCATCAAATCTTTTCTCATAAACTTACCTTCATACTTTTTCTATCACAAACATCATGGTCAGATACAACATGTTTTTGAACTACGAAACCTTCAATATGGAGCTAAGTTATGGCCATTGGCGGCAGGAATGGCACGTCACTGCCATTCCTGATGAGATATGGGACTCTGTCCCACAGGAGGTACTCACCCACCTCATGTTCTTCTATATGGATTACCATCGCCATCTGGAGTGATTGGAGGAGGAAAGGCTGGAAGCTCTCCGCCAGCAAGAGCGAATCATTCGACTCGCCATTCTGTTTGTCGAGAGTAGGAAGAAAAAATGATTTATTTTCTTCTTCCTGTTTTTCTTCATCATCAGCCTTGCCCTGCTTCTTGAGCTAGGACTAAGGCTGTTGATGTTAGGTTTAGCAGCTTAGGGAAATCTTTTATAAATTCTGATGTACTTTCAATTTCATGAATGTATTCTCTTGATATATTAATGAAATTTATTTTTGTTTCAAGATTTTGTCTCTGAGATATTTTGTAATGCATTGATAAATCCGGATAAATATTCATATTCTGATGACCATATAAATTCTAAGTTCTGATTTTACTTTATCAGTACTTACTCATCTAATTTATTTTGGTCATTTTCACTTGATTTATTTTCAGAATATTAATGTTGCAGTGAAAAATAATTAAATAAGTGGGAACAGTTTCAATTTTGAATTAAAACTGTTTCACCTTGATTAATGGAATAGCTGGGTAAGTGGAACGGTTTTTCCTTGAAAAACTGCAAGTGGGTAAGTAATGATTACTGTTTTCTCGAGCCCAGTAACTATCCGTTATTACTGCATGTCTGACAGGTGTCCAACGGTTACATTTTTTTTAAAAAAAAAAGGAGTATAAGTAAGACAGAGAGAAGATTTTTTAATCTTTTATTTCCCTTCATACTTTTTCTCTACTTGTTTTTACTCTCTTTCTTCTTCTCGCGTTGGTTTTTCATACAGACATTTTCTCAAACACCTAACAGGCTCTCTTAAATCTCAATTTTTCACATGGCACCTAAGGATTTAATCATTGATGGAGCTAAGTTTGTTCCAAATAACTATGCTGCAATTCTTGATCATGCTGAAGCTCCATCTGAATTGCATTTTGTGCAAGATCTTCTTGCACATAGTGAGATTGGGTATGCATTGACCCAGCCTTCAGTCTTTTCGAGCCAACAAGTTCTGACATTTTGGCGGACTGGGCACTTTGATAATGGTGGTACACATGGCACTCCCAGTATTGTTTTCGAAGTGGGTGATTCTTCATATGCAGTCACTCCTGGTACAATAAGCAAGGCTCTACATCTCCCAGAAGGATGTACCTTTTCAATTCCAGATGAATCAGCTCTTCAGGATTTAATGGCCCATTTGGGGTATGAACAGAGTTTGGTAAAGCTTGGGCAGTTGAAATGGGCTCATATCAGAAGAGAATGGAGCTTCTTCTTCGACTGCATCACTAAAGCTTTTGGGAACAAGTGTTCGAATTTTGATGTTATCCCAATTCTGAGTCAGCACATCGGGTATGCTATTATAAACCAAACTCATTTTGATTTTGCAACTGCTATAATTGGTTTTATTGGGGATAGGATGACAGAGGATAGGAATGTTATTTACTTTGCTAGATTCTGTCAACTTATATATACTTTTTGTACTGATGAACCTCAATTAGTCAGTTCCTCAACTTCACCTTTTAAGGTTGCAAAACGTTACTTTAATGACCTGATAAATGCTGACACTAAGAAATCAGTGGTTAGACCTTTACAGATTCCTCAATCTGTAAAACAGATCTTAGTAAATGTTGATCCTGTTACTTATAGATCTGTTTATTCTGATGTCCAACCAACAACAACCTCCCAAACACCACAACAACCATCAGCACCTACCACCCATTCTACTCAACCAACCCTCAGGCAATATATCAAATCCTATCTCTCCACTTCACAGACAGTTCAACCCTCAACCTCAGTACCTACTGTGAAGCCTTCATCTTCCAAGCGAAAGAGGACAAAGACTGTTCCTCAAACACCTCAAAAGAGAAGGAGGATTGCCTTGAGAGATGAATCTGATACTGAGGACTAGGTTCCTTCTTCAGAACCTGTTATTGATGAAGCTGAGAAAGAGACTTCTCAGAAGGATTCTGGAATTGGGGGATCTAGGCTTTTCAAGAGGTTTAGAAGAATGACAGTTCCTGAAACTCCCAAGGAATCCAAATCTACAAAGAGATACAAGAAACAGAGGGCAAATAGGCCAGTTTCAGATGATGAAGAGGAAGCAGTTAAGGAAGGGGATCAGGAATCTCTGATCTCACAAGAAAAGGAATTTGCTAAAGTCACTTCTTCTCCATCAACTCCATCTCAGGAAGCTGTTTCTGAAAAGGCCAACACACCATCTGTATCTCCTGTTGATCCAGGCACAAGTGCTGATATTGATGTTCAAAACTTGGTTGTGCCTGTAGTAATTTTCCTAGAAGCTCCAACAGCAAATAATCTATCAACAACACCTGTTACTGATGCTGTTCAAACTCCAGAGTTATCTACTACACCTTCTCTGCATCTAAATGATGATGATCAGAATATAGGTGAACATCAGGATATGGCTGTTGATCAGACCTTTGAACCAGATCAGCAATTAGAGGATGCTGAAGCCTCCATTGCTACTCACACTGTTGTCTTATCCGAAGATACTGATTTTGTAAGTTCTGATGCTGCAAATGCTGGAGATACTGGTGATGCTGCTCCAAATACAGATGTTGATGCAGCAGGTCCTTCAGGACATGCTCCTCAACAAACTATTCTTAAGTCTGAACTTGTTAAGAAGTTTGTTACCAGAGAAGCACCAGTGCCTTGGAGTGAAACTCCTGCAGGACAGGAGTGGACTAAGGAGTGGAACTCAGTTTCCTGTGTTCCAATTGAAAAGCATCTTGCTGAGCACTTGACTAAAGCTGATGAAATGTTAAATTCTGATGATTTCAAAACCCAGCTTAGAGTCACTGCATTGAGTACTAAACATCTACAAGGTCTTCATTCAACTACTCATGCAGAGCTACACAAGATTCAGGAAGAATTCATCAAACAGGAACAAATTCAAAAGATTGATAAGAAAAAGTTCTTTCAACCTACCTTTGACAGGATTGCTTATATTGAGAAGACTCAAGAGAAACAACAAGCTCAGATTAATGATATTCTGACAAATCAAGCTTCTCAGTAATCTCAACTTACTGAAATCCAAGCCTCAGTGGAATTGCTTGTCTCTCTTCTACTTCCTGCTGATGCCAAAAAGGGGGAGAAAGTAATTAAGTCCAAATGCAAGACTGACAAGACACTGAAAGGGAAGGATAATGAAAAGGATGATCAAGGACGCTCTGGAATGACTATCTATCTGTGTGATAGAAGCCTAGTAGGATACCATCTATTGTTAATTGCTTGTCAAGTACTAAAGGCTGGCCACCTTCTGTACTAGCTATGCAATAGAACAAGTGTTCTTGATCATAGTGATCTCTCAACAAATTCCTTTACTTCTATATGATTGATCAAATTTTGGAAAATAGAAACAGTTGAAAAAGGAGTAGTAAAGTTATGGTGGTATTCGGAATGGAAACACATTCGTGATACTAAGGTTGACGTGGTTATTAAAAGGTTATAGAACGCTAATGAGCAAAAGTATAACCAATATAATATTAGGAACAAAAGGTAGTAGTGATTAAGAACTGGAAAAGTATGGGTATTGAGAAGCAAAAGCTATAATGTTAGAAGCTATGATGAGAGTCTGTGCAATAGACTTGAAAGAATTTGGAATGATCACTTAACACGGATTGAGTTTTCTTACGATAATAAATCGTATGTCAGGTATCGAGATGTCGTCTTATGAGATTTTTGAGGGGAGACAATGTCGATTTCCCTTATGTTAGGATGAAGTTGTAGAGCGCAAGATGCTCGGACCCGCAGTAGTCCAAAGGACCAAGGATATAATAGATCTAATCAGAGGACGGCTGGTAGTAGCCCCAGATGGACATAAGAAGTATGTTGAATTGACACGAAAGGACAAAGAATAGGAAGTAGGGGACCTAGTGTTGTTATAGGTATTCCCTTGGAAAGGAAGGATGAGGTTCGGAAAGAAATGAAAGCTAAGTCCACGAATTGTTGGACCCTTGGATATATTAAGACGTATTGGGAGGATAGCATATGAGCTAGCCCTAACCCCGAACATTTAGCAGGTCGTAACGTGTTTCACGTATCAATGTTAAGGAAGTGTAATTCAGATGCCAGATAAATAGGGGCATATGAGCGCATAGACATGCAACCCGACGTAACCTATATGGAGCAACCAGGAAGGGTTATAGAGTGAAAAGGAACAAGTGCTTAGGAGAAGGATTATCAAACTAGGCAGAGTTTGGTGGCAGGACCACAATATGGGAAAATTTACTCGAGAGTTAGAAAGTGTAATGCTAAGAGGGTACCCCTATTCATTTTCTGTCTGATTCCGGGACGGAATCCTTTTAAGGAGGGGAGACTGTAATAACCCCAATTTTTGGAAAATTTTTGAAACCCTTATGAATAGTGTTTTTGCTGAATAAGAAAACTTTTCATGCCACACTAGGCAGGGGTTCTTTTATGGATATTCTGAGATTTTATTGGCACTCTATATGGTATATAAGTGTATGTAAAGATCGTCAGAATCCAATTCCGAACACTTTGATTTTTCCCGGAAATCCACTAGATACGGAAAGAATTGAGTATAAGGTAACAGGATAACAAGGATTTAAATTAAAGGATTATAAGAGAGTATCATAAAAGAAATATAATATATTAAGAAAGGTTAAGGGAACCTAAGTAATAAGATCCCGGGTATGATCCCTCAAACGATAAACGAGAACGAAAGTTAAGCGAACCGTATAACAGATCAGCGGTCATTAGGCAAACAATTAGGAAGTTAATCAAAGGGATTAGAGAGGATGATGTCACCCAACCAATGAGAAGGGGACAAGGAAGGAAAGATGACATCATAGCATGACACAAGCATGACATAAGGAGGAAGGAGATGTGGATGGTTATTAACCACACAAAATCAAGGTTAAATTGGTAATTAACCAAAAACAAAACAAAACCAAATCAACCAAGCCAAATAATTCATTCTTCATCAAAACAAAAAGAAACCAAGGCACTTCATCTTCTTCATGCTCTCGGCTTCTTTCTTAAAAAATGAAGATCCAAGCTCCACCACTTACTATTTAGCAAGGTATTTATCTAAGCTTCCCCATGGATAGTTACATACTTCCTATAAGTTTAAGCTTCTAATTCCAAGCCAATCTTTTTCTATAAATCATGGAAGAAGATGGTGAATAGTGTTTTTCAAGAACTAAAATTTGTGTTCTTGAAGTTTTGTTTAGATTAAGCTTGGATAAGGACTTTAAGGGTGATTCCAAGCCATTCTCTTGATTCTCCACTCTCCAAGGAAGGTATAAACTACAAACCCTAGCTTTAGTTTTGAGTAATTAGGAATGAATATGTTTGATATAGTATATGTGAAGCATGATGCTTGATTGTTTGAAGTTTGGTTGAGTTTGTAGAGATTAGTTGGTTTTGTGGTATTGTTGGAGTTGTAAATCTTGATAATTAGTTAAAGAACCTAAGTAAAGCTTTTAGTTCATGTGGGGAATAAGTATAAATGGTTAATGTGGATTTGTTGGGGCTGTTATGATGTGGTTTGGATGGATGTTGGTTGTATGATTGATTTGGGGTTGAATTGTGGTTGGTTTTGAATGGTTTAAATTTGGGAAATCACGTAAACATAGCCGTCGTAACGTCCGATTTTCTTTAGACTGTTTTTGTGCATAACATTAGGACCCGAGAACCCCCTGCTAGATTATGACCATTTCCATGTCTAGATAGCTCGTGTTAGGAGCTTCGTTTTGATATGTAGTTCGTTCGATTCCGATGCACGGTTTAGGAGAAACGACCGTTTCAAGTAACGGCGTTTCGCGAACGAAACTTTTCCCCTCGCCTTACTTTGAAACATAGGTTAAAGACCAAAAAGGGTTAATTAATGTATGAAACAATTATGGTAAGAGTGTTAGGCAGTTGGTAAGACACTCGCGAAGGAATCGCTTTAAAACTCGTAATGGTTAATTTATTAAAAATGGTGGAGCCGAGGGTACTCGAGTGACTTAAGAGAATCAGTAAGCGCAAAACGAGCGTTAGAGTCTGAGTTGGTTAGAGTATAGATTTACAAGTGACTTTGGTTTAATTCCAACTTACTTGTTGTTTATAGGTTACCAGACTCGTCCCGAGCCATTCGTAACCCCCAGTCGCTCAGGCAAGTTTTCTACCCGTTATAACTGTTGCTGTGATGTATATATGTATATGCATTATCTTGTGATAGATGCATGTTGGTTAATTAGCAAATGTTGCAATATATTGAAGCATGCTGCTATGGTATATATATATGCATGCCTGTTTCGTATTCTTTCCATATATATCTGTTGATTCAGTTGATAATACCTATGCTAGAGAATAGCGGTAATTTGCATATACCCTTAATATAGGGACCCAAAAGGTGAAAACATTTTCTAAAACCGGGAGTCGAGGATCCCGAGTAGATTTTGTATATATGTATATTTATATATATATACTTATATATATATGGTTATAGTTTTCAAAACTATTAATCGAATAAGGGTTATTCGATAACTTTATATTATTATTGAATATTACTTGGATATTCATTTGAGAATGTATGACTCCTTTATATTATTATTGAATATTACTTGGATATTCATTCGAGGATGTATGACTCCTTTATTTTATGAATATTATTTGTAGTATTCATTCGAGGTATTATGACTCCGCTTATTACTTAATAATATTCTTTATTGTATCAAAGAATAAGGTGTCGATAATCAAACTTATTTTTGATTATTCAAGTAAAGATATTACTTTCGTATAAATATATCTTTGATTATTTGCTATTCATTTTAAGTATAAGTTTTCCAACTTCTACCTCAATTATTCTTTATGGGAATATTATTTAAATAATAATATTCAGATATTTCTTTCATATTGGGACTGATTTATTTTATAAATCAGCATTACTCCAAACATTCTTAAAAATGTTTTCGAGTCTTCAAAATGAATTTAAAAGGTAGAGCGGATCCCAAAACTTGTTTTCAAATTCAAGATCTTCCATTTTAAGGAGACTTGAATACTCGCTCAAAAAAATCTAAGGGATCCGGCTCTGTGGTGTATTTTATATTCGCAACAAGGTTACAGTTTTGGTAAATGAATTGATTACTTACCCAACGTTCGGGAAGTAAGTCCATCTATTGAGTCGGCATAAGCAATATGGGCTCAGTGGGCGCCCATGATAGTGTAAGTGGCTCAGTGGGAGTCCATCAAATGCATAAGTGGCTGAGTGGCAGTCCAGCATAAGGTCCTATTACGACCAGGGTGATGACCAGTGGGGAATTCATCCATCTACTAGTAGAAAATGTTACTTATTGATATCTTTGCCTGATCAGCAAGATATCTGGTTTATGCCAAAATTCTTTTCCTTTCCAAAATTAATTGGATGTTTCAAACTCTGTTCATACTTTACATGACACTGGTTTTCAGGAAATGCATAAAGAAGATGTATATGTGGATATATATATATATATATATATATCAGAACTTAATGAAGTATATCATAACTTCATTTCCTTTAATAATATTTCAAAGATTTAATCTATTCAAATCTTGTCTTGTAGTCTCATCTATGTGATGAACTATTGAAAGCTCATTATAACTTGAACGGTGGTAGTTCAAGTAGTATTCGGAAAAGATATAAGCATATTGGAGTATCTTGTAACTTCATCTTTTAAACTTATATCTAGTTAATAATTGTCTTATGAATGACAAAGATTTTCAGAAAAATGTTGAGACAAGGTTAGATATATGAGATCACCTTGCAATGATATTTTTATACAGTTATAAACTGGAACTTTGTGTATATTATACATGGAAGAGGACTTCCAAGATTTTGAAAAGTATATATGTATATATACTGAATATTTTGCGACTTCATCGCATTAAGATATCAAACTTGGTTCATTTCTTTTGACCAAGACTTTCATGAGTACTAAGAGAAGGCTCATATATTGTTAATCATTATATATATATTATTTTGGTGGGCTTGCTGCTCACCCTTGCTTCCTTCTTTCATCACACAACATCAGATAGACAAGATGAACAGGACCAAGCTCCCAATTCGCGAGCGGATAGGAAGCATTCCGCAGTTTCCTATAGGTGTTGATGTCGCTGTAGCTGAGGTAGGAACTACCAATAGGCTAGGCTTTCAACTTTTGATGTACCAGATTTATGTATATTTATGAATTGTAATAATGGCAAGGAAATGTAAATTTATTCAGAAAACCTTTTAAGGTGTATTGGCAGATAATTGTGGAATAAAATGACTTGTGGTTATTTTTTTGATGTTCATCTCTGAGACTATAACGTGTGGTGTGTGTGTTTATTGTGGGGTCACAGTACAAAGTAGTTGAGTAATTATTAAGATTGGGTGTTATTAAGGGAAATGGAACTCGTGACAACCCGGATCCCCGACCCCGGATCTGGGGGTGTTACAAAAGCCACTTTCAAAACTCAAAGGCATTGTGATAAAAGAAAGGACAAATGCTGAAGCAACATTGGCTAAATCACAACCGCAGATAGATCCAAGATCTAAGGGTAAAGAAAAGGTTGGTGAACCTATCAAGGTTTATGTGCCTCCTGAGGATGAAGAAATTACTGATGAAAAGGATGATCTTACTCTGACTTCAAGAAAAGTTCTTAAAACAACCTCTGACATGGCTCAAGTTGTTTAGAGTCAAGATAAAGTAAGTTCTGATATTTCAAAGAAGCAACAAAATAGACTCAACCTTTAAAGACTGCTGCAAGTGGTTTTGAAGCAAGAGTAGTTACTGGAAAGGAAGCAAGAGATAAAACTGGATTGGGAAGTGCTGATGAAAGAAGAATACAGAACACTACCAATGATCCAACTTCCTTGAGTGAACCAGGTATTGGAGCAACTCCTGAGAGATTGAATCAACTAGAATCTGTACAAATGGTTTACCATACCTACTTGAAAGAACACATCTTGTTGTACTTCATGACAGATGGTAGGGTTTATCATATAAGGTAAAATGTCATTCCATTGAAGTATTTTGAAGAACTGGAGCATGTACTATTCTTACTTCAAGTGGATGACAGATTGACAGTAACTGCTGTAAACTATTTGAAGGATCAGATTCAGAGACAGAAAAGGCTTTATTCTGTTAAGTCTGACAGCACATATGTTCCAAAGTACAGAGATCACAAGGATGATATAGTTAAAATGAAGCCCAACACTACTAAAATTATAACTACCTTTCTAGGTTACAGGGCTGTTGAATTCAATCTTGAGTCTGATAAAGCTTATTTGATCAGACTGGATCAGGATATAAGAAAAGCAAAGATTAATGATCTCAGGGCTGCAATCTTTCAAATTGGTGAAGATACTGCAGAGCTTAAAGATGCTAAAAGGAGGATGATTGATGAACTTAGATATGCTGAGAGATGTTTGTTGAAGAACTATCTCAGAACAACTCCTGACATCAGAGAGATCGGAAGATGAAGCCAAGTCGAAGATCTACAACTGCTTAAATTCTGATATTTGTACAGACTGAAGTTGTTATCAGAAGTTAAATATTGGTAAAGCTTTAAGGACTGTAAGTTGTAGCTATCTATTCTAATTCTCATGCATTTGTACTTAATGTTTTTGACATCATCAAATATCTGTTAAACTTGTATATTATGCTAATTTACAAGTTGGGGGAGATTGTTAGATATATTTGATAATGTCATGGCTAATATGATTTATGTTTAGTTTTCAGATCTTACTTAACAGGACAAATCAGTACTTAACTGGGAATCAGTACTTATACTGGAAGTCAGGACTTAAGGATATCAGTACTTATATTATCAGGAGATAATCATCAGAAGTTGGATATCAGAACTTAAGTGCTGAAGGACAATCAGATAAGGATAGTAGCTGATTAAAGGAAAGAAGATCGAGATAAACATAAGAAGAGATATGTATGAAGAAGGAGTTCCGTGAAGAATGGAATACTTAGAAGAAAAGATATCTGATTGATATATTTTAGGAAGCAGAATTATATTCCATATCAATTAGCGATTATCTTGTAACTGTGTAATATATAAACACAGACATAGGGTTTACACTATAAGTGTTATCATATTCGAGAAGATTATTCATTGTAACCCTAGCAGCTCTCGTGATATTTGTTCATCACTGAGAGGTAAGAGTTCCATACTGTAACAGAGTTTATTGTTTCAATATAGTTTGTTTTCTGTTACTTAAGATATTAAAGTTCGATTTGATTATATTTTACACTGTATTCACCCCCTCTACAGTGTGTGTGACCTAACAAGCATTTTGACTTGTCGATATCTCTGAGATCTCTAATGAGAAAATTGACTTGTCGATATCTCCAATCTTCATATCTTCATTTTGACTTGTCGATATCTCTTAGTTCTCTATATGCAAAATGACTTGTCGATATCTCAGAGATCTCTATATATATTTTGACTTGTAGATATCTCTGAGATATCTAATGAGAGATTGACTTGTCGATATCTCCAATATTTATATCTTCATTTGACTTGTCGATATCTCTGGGACTTCTCTATAAGGCAATTTGGACTTCTCGATAAGTCATTCTGGAGTTCTCGAATAACTTCTCTATATGACTTGATCTGTGACTTGTAGATATTTTGACCTAGAACATTTTTCCTAAAACAGATTTATTCAACTCCAAGCTTCTTCAGCTTTTCTCTGAGGCATGATCTTGTCGATCTTCTTCCAGAATTTATTCTTAGGCTTGAGACTGTTTATAGAAAAATATTCCAGTCTTATCTTTAATATTTTTACAGACTCAAGTAATACAATAAAAAATACAGATTTAGGCTATCATACAACTAAATCTTAGGGTTGTCAATATGACTTAGTCTTGTTATAGTACAGGCATGTCTTCCACAACAGACACTATTTCTGAAATGTAAAAAATGAGATGGACGGAGGAAGTATAAAAAAAATTGTTAAGGAAAACTAGCTTTAGAGCAAGTCCAACAGATTACTTACATGAGCTCTTAACTAAGATTATAAGGATTTTAAGCAAAAATAGTGCTCGAATAGCCTCTTAATAATCCCTAAGAAGTTAAGAGTAACAACTAATATCTTTTTTTTCTAAGTTTGGTGTTTATGTATATAAAAATAATTTTGGATTACAGGGATTTTGAGGAATTCACCATCTGCACCTTGGCAAACCAAGGGAAGACTATCTATGAAATGAAAGTAATCAGTCCCACGCAGGGGATGAAGGAACCTAAATATAATACAAAAATGAAGAAACAAACTAGATGGCGCCCCTTCCAAACCTCCCAGCCAAGTGACTTGAAAACAAACTAGCAATTAAGCAAGGCCAATGCATCTCCTTAGCATACTAGTTTTCCCAGATGCATCCATGTTGGGCAACACTCTGAGTTAACATGGAGCAAACAGATTGACAAAGGCTAAGCATCTCCTTAGCATGCTAGCTCATCCCCGCTAGCTTCAAATGTAACACACAACAAGGATCAGGAACGATCAAATCAACAAGGCTATCAATAAAAAATTCAGTTCTCCCTCTTTTTTTACTCCTTTTCTCTCTCTTCCTTCCCTTTTTGTCCAATTCTTTATAAATATATTATTATTATAATAATAAATATATATAAGGATCATTGTTGGAGTTCAAATAGAAAACAATGTCTTAAATCACTGAGAGTTATTATTTTATAATATAAAGAACACATTAAGGTATTATTGGACTTGCTCAAGGAGTTAAATACATAGCTGTTGAGATGATAGCATTCAGAAACAAACAATTAAGATGTCAAAGAAATAAGGATATTGGCACGTTCTGACATAATTCTCTTCCATATATAATAGGAGAATATAGATTTGTCCTTGTGTTTATTATAGGAATCGAACCTGAGTCTACTTCAGCTTAATTTGATTTGAAATCTGATCCATTCTTTGAAAAATATTCATCATTTGGCTATATAAACCGATTCACTACGTAGATTTAGTTAAATTAAATTACGAGTTCGACGAAGATAAATGACCAATAAGACATAATGCTTGTAATGTCTTATATCAATAAAATGTGTTTAATTTTTTTTTGTAAGTTTAATTCAAAAATCAATATGTATCAAATTTATTAATTTGACCAAAAATGGGTTATTATTTTTTTTAGAATTAACATAACACAAGTCGTCACAAAATCTGTTGATCACCAAGACTTTCAAATTGTGTGCTTGTCGACAGAAGTTATGGATCCAATTTATTTTGACATGGTACCTAACCTATTTGATCAGATAAAAGACTTAAGTAGAAAATAAATAAATATTATTATTGAATTAGTATAGGAAAAGAGGTAGAAATAATTAACAAATAAAAGTCGACAACGATGGGATAATATTGTATTAATCCCAATAACAAAAAATAATACATGTGTGACATATATAAACATGATTAACACTATAACATATTCTAAAATACATAAATCTCATTTGACATATCTATGACATGAATATAAAAACCTTGTATTGACTTTTTAATATGAGGTCAACCGGAGTTGTATAGAGACATTATCGATTCTAAAGACAACAAATTCATTTAAATCCATAAATAACCCACAGATTACATATACGCAAAATATCTATCATAAACAGAATAATCAAAAACTAAAAAAAATATAATTATAAACACTACATAATATTTCATCACTCAACGGTGTAAATTTTTTTTGACTGTGATCTACTTCGAGAGATATTTTTCGTATAATTTAAATAAATTATAAATAATTATCAATTTTATTTTCTAAGAAAACTATCGCAAACTGAAATTTAAAAATTATAGCATCTGTATTACAAAATATTGCTAGAAAATGACACGTATCTTGCACGATTTATTATGTTATTTACCCTTTATTTTTGAACATAAATCATGGGCAAGTTGGAACTTTTGATACCCCGTTTAGCTGACTTCCAGGGTGTTCAAATTTATAAATTCTCGTAAAGAAATTAATGAATAATTACCAAATTTTGTTTGATTTGCAACGACGTGCAAACAACTAATGAATACAATCATACATGACTGAAAATTTACGCCGGTTGGTATAATGGCTCTCAGAATTTGACTTTGTATCAATGAAATAGTTGACTTATCTATAATATTGTTTAATTAAGAATAATTTTTTCTTTAGTAATTTTGTTGATAGACGATCGTAAGTGTCAACTATGGTGATAGTTTGTTAGAACGTATATTTATTTGAAAATGGCATGATTTACGCGGAGAGTTGGGGAAGCAGGGTACCATTATTATTCCTTCATTTATCTTACAGCAATGTAGAAGTTGGTGCCCCCATTTAATTATCATGCAACCAATGTCAACAGGGACAAGCACCTCCATCAAAATTATATTAATCTTTTTTTTTTATTAATATTTTAATATATAAATTTGTATGTTTTTATAAAGCACTCATACTAAAAAAATGTTAAATACCACTATAATACTAGTAAATCTTTCATAATATAATTTTTTTTTAATTTTATTTATTATTATATAATCATAAGTTGGAAATTAAATAATTAAAATACTAATTTTTATCACTTAAATATCAAGAAAAAAGTTGATTAGTCTAATAAAACGATAAAAGTAAAATTTAAATTTAGAACTCATAACATATTCAATTACGTACATGATATTTTAGAGAAGTCTAACTATCATCGGATGCAAGCAAGTATGCAACTATACTCTAGTTTGACAAAGAAGTAAGACAAAATGCCTTACACTTTAATATAGCTAGTGTGTTTTAATGATAGAATTATTAATTTTGTAAAAAAATTATTTAATTATAATTATATCTATCATATATTTATATTAAAAAGTTTTTGTGCTTAGTGAATTTTACATAATTTCTACGCACGTATCAATAATACACTTTCTCAGAAAAAACAATATATAATACACAAAATGATTAGGCCTAATTCACTTACAGCTTAAAGAACAAGCACTTTGTAGATACATGTAATATGGGGCAAAATCAAATTTCAAGAAATTCTTACAGGCTCTTTAAAATTCTAACAATCTCTTCTCACTCCTCTTTTTTAAGAGCAATTAGTAGCTCATAATTTATATTTTATTAATAAAATTGGAATATATATCAATTATTATACAAACTTTGGTTATAATAAAATTGATTTATTAATAAATTATGAATGAAGAGTTAATATAAAAAGTATTGTTAGAGTTTGACACATTAATCTATATAATATTTATTAAGAGTCACTTTAGCGGCTGCGGGTTATCTACGATAAAAAAAAGTCATTTTTTTAATATTATTTTAAAAAATAAGTTAGGAGACTCTCGGAAATACGCGGAGCAAAAAAATCTTAAATGAGCCAAAATAGTATCGGACTGCGCATACAACCATTTGGAGCAAATGTTTTAATTAAATACTTAAAACAGCTACTTGCTATATCATATAGGTCGTGACAATTATGTGACATGCACAATTGAACGGGCACCGGGGATGCTAAAGTGTATATCCCAAAATTTACTCATATTCTTCTAAATAAATATTTTTAGATCCGTCAACGCACATTATCATATCTGATATTTGTAAACTAGTGTCTTTATAAGCACGCAAAATATGTAGACAAATCACACAATATCTAGCTAGCATTCTTTTCTAGAGCTCGTACAATGGATATCAAGCTTTGCTCCCTTTCCCAAGTTTCTATCTTTTTCGTACTCTGTTTATTTACTTGTTCCATAACAGCATCCAAAGAAACCACATGCAACAACACTCCTTTTCCTAAATTTTGCAAATCTGTTATACCCGAGTCTGCCAACATACACAATCATGGCAGATACTCTATTCAGCGTTCTATTTCCATGACAAATGATTTTCTTTCATTAGTCAATCGTTATCTTCAGTCTCGGAACACATTGCCTGACAACACGGTACATGCTCTTAAAAATTGCCAACTTTTAGCCAAGTTAAACTTGGATTTCTTTTCTAAAGCTGTTGAGAGTATCCGTTCTTCGGATTCTATTGAAAGTTTAAAAGCATATGATATGCATACTTTGCTCAGTGCAACTCTAACCAACCACCAGACTTGCGTTTCAGAGCTTGATGCAATAACTTCGCCATCAATTCCTAAAAATGAATTTTTAGTTCCATTATCCAATGGGAGTATGCTATATAGTGTGTCACTTGCTATTTTTAAACATGGCTGGGTCAATGCAAGAAGAGGGAGAGGGAGAGGAAGAGGGAAAGGAAGGCCAAATCCCGACGTTGTGGTTCCTCAAGATGATGGAAAATTGAGGCTTTATCCAGGTGGAAATGCTGTGAATGTGACGCAGAAGGTTGTAGTTGATCCTAGTGGAAATGGGAATTTTACGACAATCAATGACGCAGTTGCAGCAGCTCCAGACAACACAGATGGTAGCAATGGGTATTTCTTGATTAATATTGTGGCTGGTGTTTACGAAGAGTATGTTAATATACCCGTAAACAAGAAATATTTAATGATGATCGGAGCAGGGATTAATCAGACCATTATTACTGGGAATCGTAGTGTCTCAGATGGGTTGTCCACGTTCAATACCGGAACATTCAGTAAGTTATATTAATTAGCGCTATTTGCTTAAGTTTCATTAAAGTACAAATTGAACTTTTTTAGTCCTATCTAATAAAATACATGCATCTATTTGTACACTTGCAATCGACCGCCCTGGCCGGTTCTAAGAGGCGGATTTGTTTAAGTTTTGTGCCGAAAAGCTAATAATAAGTTTGTCATTACTAAATTTGCAGTTGTGGTTGGAGAAGGATTCGTTGGAGTAAACATGACAATCAGGAACACAGCAGGAGCTAAAAACTTTCAAGCTGTGGCACTTAGAAGTGGTGCTGACTTATCGGCCTTTTATCGTTGTAGTTTTGAAGGATATCAAGATACCTTATACGCCCATTCTTTAAGACAATTCTACAGAGAATGTGACATCTATGGTACTATAGATTTCATACTCGGGAATGCTGCAGTTGTTGTTCAAAATTGCAACATTTATCCTCGTCTTCCAATTCAAGGTCAGTTTGATCCTATAACAGCTCAAGGTAGAACAGATATCAACCAAAACACCGGAACTTCAATACAAAATTGTACAATTACACCAGCAGAAGATTTGGCCACAACAAAAACATATCTAGGTAGGCCGTGGAAGGAGTACTCACGAGTGGTTGTTATGGAGTCCTTTTTGGATAGTTTGATTGATCCGGCTGGCTGGAGCATTTGGGACGGGGATTTTGCACTCAACACGTTGTACTACGGTGAATATAACAATAGAGGAGCTGGATCAGATACGAGTAACAGAGTTACATGGCCTGGTTACCATGTGATTAATGCGACTGATGCAGGAAACTTTACAGTTTCCAACTTCTTAGGAGGAGATATCTGGCTGCCAAAAACCGGAGTTCCATACAATGGCGGATTACTGTAGAATAAATTCGATATTCTCCGTCGAATTTAAGCGCGTTTATGTTTGTTGAAATTATTCATTTGTATTTTTTGAAATTATTTGTTGATCGTATTTTGAGATTCATATGTGGCAATGCATATGGTGATTATTACATTTGTATTTTATAATCTTTTTGCATTATATCTTTGTTGGCGGTTGATAAGTTTTGCTTATTAAGGCAGGCAGCAGCAGGGTAGTAATATAAATTACTGTCTCCAACTTGAAACCTGTTCCTTGAAAAATCAATTCATTACGAGATTTCCAAATATACCATTGATGCTTCCTAATTCATTTGCAGAGTCTACTACCCAGCCTCTTCGATGTCTCCTCCAGAAAGGACTTGAAGAATCAGCCCATAGTCGATACAGTCTGCCACATTGATTTCCTTTACTAGATCCAAATTGTAAAGTCTAGGAAAAAAGTTTTTAAATTTGAAGATCCCCACAACCAATCTTCCCAAAATAAAACATAAGCACCATTACCTAAAGTCCATTTAAATATCTTTCTGCAGTTCCACATATCTTTGAACATGATAGACATGTTCTTAGGAGGTTCTTGATCTTCAAAAATGTACTTGTTTCCAATTTATCAGTGATGAACTTCTACCGTTTTCTATATCTTTCTGTCATAAACTTCCACCAGCACTTCGCAACAAGGGCTAGATTTTTCAAATCTAGTCTTGCTAAAATTTAGAGCATCATATATCACACTTGATCAGATGCATTTTCCCAGAGCTGTCTTCTTGATTTCGAATCTGACCCCAAAAGAAACTTCTTCTTAACTTTCTAACTCCCTGCAAGTTTTGGGAATTTACTGAAGGCTGAACCAATAATTCGGAATGCTGTTGAGAATAGATTTTATCAACTCCATCCTTCCCTCCATATTTAAATACGTGCACTTCCATCCTCCAAACTTTGAAACCATAATTTCTTTTAAGGGGAACCAGTATTCACAAGACTTTTTATCAAGGCCTACCCAAGCTCCCAAGTATTTGAAGGGGAGTTCATCAAACTGACATTCCAGAATTTCTAAACCTTTCTCTGCCTTAGCCTTTTCATTTGAAATATGATAGATATGACTCTTGTTGAAGTTGACAGACAGCCCAGTAATAACTTGGAACAGCAACATAATCTTCTTCAAATTTCGGATCGAGCTGACATCATTCTGGACAAACATGACTGTATCATCCGCATATTGGAAGTAAGTTATTGAATTGGCGTGGAATAGGAGTTTAATTCCAATATTCACACCTTTTTCCTGTGCCTTACTGTAATGCAACATGTTCAGCAGTCAACAGGGCTCAAGGTGTTTACTAGGAAAAAGAACAGGAAGAATTAAACAAGGGCAAGGCGGTCTTTTCAAAAAAAATATTATCTATTATTAAATAAAATAAATAAGAAAGAGATGTGGGCTTGGGCCGGGGAACCAAAAGGGGGGAAAGAGGGGAACTAGGGTTATGCTATTGTGTGGAATCTAGTGAGTAGTTCGGAGAAGCGACCGGAGACTCTCGAACCCACATTGTAATTGTATTGTTGAAACGTTGATTCCATTTATAATTATTGTCTGCATCTTGTTGAGTAATATTGCTTATTGAATGGGATTGATTATTTGATTGAGTAATTATTCAAAGTAGTGAAGTTAGGGTTTGTTCAAAATTGCCTTAGTTCATAACGAAGTGGTATTAGAGCGTGACGATTCATGGCTCCAGCAACACCAACGGTAGGACAACATGTAGAGGAGTTGGAAGAGGTTGTGGGCAATTTGGAGGCGAGGTTAACGGAGCTTGTTTCACAGGCGATGGAAAAGGGGTTTGGGGTTATGAAACATTCCCTGGTGGAGATGCTAATGGCCAATCAAACGGAGGCGTCCAAGAAACAAGGGTCGGATATGGAAGCTTTGGGTATGAGGCCTAAGGGTCGAATCTAGCGAGTACGGGAGCAACAAGAGTCTCTCATATACTCTTTAAAAGACTCCCAGGAGAAGTTTCAAAATGAGGTACGATCTACTCTCACTAGTGTTCATTCGCTGCCAAATTAACAGTCCGAAAAGTTGGAACGAAGTGTTAACCACGGAGAGTCATCACGAGATATGTTGTATACACCAAATCGAGGGTTTAATTTGTCTCGGGGTGTTGGAAGTGTGCAGCAAGATAGGAGTAATTTTGCTGGAGGGGGATATGGTGGCAGGCCGGGAAACTGGCTGTTTCGAAAGCTTGACATGCCTATTTTTGATGGAAACGACCCAGATGGATGGATTTGGCGTGTTGATAGGTACTTTGATTTTTATAAGCTTACAGAGGATGAAAGGTTGGAAGCCGTAGTTGTAGCTCTGGAGGGAGATGCACTGAAATGGTTTCAATGGGAAAATAAAAGGCATCCCATACGACGATGGGCTGATATGAAGGTGTTTGTGTTAAGGCAGTTCCGATCGGCTCAAAGAGGGTCACTTTATGAGCAATGGTTATCAACAATGCAAACCAGCACTGTGGCAGAAGACAAGCGCAAGTTTATCGAAACAGCCTCCCCTTTAGATCAAGTAGCCGAAGAAATATTGTTGGGACAGATTTTGAATGGACTCAAGGACGATATAAGGGCCGAGGTTAGGTTACTAATCGTGGTTAATCTGGAGCAAGCAATGGAATTAGCTTTTCGGGTGGAAGAGAAGAATGCATTATTGGGATATAGGAAAATGATGGCTAGTTCATTTAAGTCGAGTGCTTATTCATATGCTTCTAGGGGACCATCTGGTGTGGCTGCTGTTAGTGGGCAATCTAGCCCAACATCGGTAATGAGTTGGATATCTCAGGGAGGAGAGTCACAAGCATCAGTCAGTTTGCCTAAATATGCGAGTAATAATAATGTTAGAAAACAGGTGTGGGAGATTCGTAGATTGACAGAATAAGAGTTTCAAGAGAAACGTTCGAAGGGGTTATGTTTTAAATGCGACGATAAGTGGTCAGCAGGCCATCGCTGCCGTCGCCGGGAATTGAGTGTGCTCTTGTTAGACGAAGATGAGGAAGACGGATCGGAAGAGGCAGGAAGTGAACCACCTCCATCTCCAACAGAGGAGCCCTTGCCAGACAAGCCAAATGAGGTACGGTTTCATCCTGAGGTCTCGTTAAATTCGGTGGTAGGGTTGTCTGGTCCAAAAATAATGAAACTCAGGGGGGTTATTGGGGACCAGTGAGGTGATTGTGCTTATTGATCCAGGGGCCACGCACAATTTTGTGTCCATGGAAAAAGTGGCAGAATTACAATTACCGATCACAGAGGAGGGTAGTTTTGGTGTATCATTGGGTAATGGTGAAACAGTTAAGGTTAGTGGCGTTTGTAAAAATGTGGTAATTCAATTAGACGGAGGCATAGTGATCCAAGAAGATTTTTTACCCTTAAGTTTGGGTACATCAGATATTATTCTGGGAATTCAATGGTTAGAACAGCTGGGGGCACTAACGACTAACTGGAAGTCGCAAATTATGCAGTATCAAATGGGGGTAATACAATTACTTTGATGGGAGACCCCACTTTAGTGAAGTCACAAATTTTATTGAAAGCCATGCTTCGTACCCTTCGCAAGGAGAAACAGGGGTATTGGGTTGAGATTAATAGGATGGAGAAAATTCAGGAGAAGGAATAAAAGCAGCGGAAGGATGAGGTGCCAAGTTTCTTAACAGAAGTGATTAAGGAGCATCAGTCTGTGTTCGCAGAAGTGGAAGGGTTGCCTCCTCCTCGTGGAAGAGAGCACTCTATTCGATTAAAGGAAGGCAGCAACCCCGTAGGGGTCCGACCATACCGTTACCCCCAAAGTCAAAAGGATGAAATTGAAGGGATGATTCAAGATATGTTGAGGGCTGGCATTATTAAGCCATCCACAAGTCCCTTTTCCAGCCCAATATTGCTTGTACGTAAGAAGGACGGCTCATGGCATTTTTGTGTAGATTATCGGGCCTTGAATAAGGAGACAATACCCGACAAATATCCTATTCCGGTAATTGAAGAATTGCTTGATGAACTACATGGGGCATAAATTTTTTCAAAGCTGGATTTGAAGGCGGGATATCATCAGATTTTGGTTCGCCCCGAGGACACCCATAAGACTGCTTTTCGGACCCACGACGGGCACTACAAATTGTTGGTCATGCCCTTCAGGCTTATGAACGCAGCTGCCACATTCCAATCCTTAATGAACGATGTGTTTCGGCCATACTTAAGGAAATTTGTTCTCGTCTCTTCGACGATATCCTTATTTACAGCAAAAACCCGGAGCAACATAGGGAACATCTACATCTGGTCTTATAAGCATTAACTGAGCATAAACTATACGGAATATTAAAAAATGTGCTTTTGGGAAGGATAGAGTTGCGTATCTTGGTCATGTGATTTCAAGTCAAGGGGTAGTTGTTGATAATAACAATATAAAGGCTATACTCGAGTGGGAGCAACCCAAAAATTTGAGAGAGCTTCGGGGATTTTTGGGTCTCACGGGTTATTACCGTAAGTATGTGGCAAGTTATGCTCATATTGTTGGCCCATTAACAGATCAATTAAGAAAATATAATTTTGGATGGTCACCTGAGGCAACCATAGCATTTAACAGATTGAAACAAGCGCTAATGAACCCACCGGTCTTGGCAATGCCTGATTTCAAAAAAGAATTAGTGTTGGAGACAGATGCATCGAGATTTGGTTTAGGTGCAGTTTTAATGCAAGACAACCGGACCCGTGCCTTGTTAGTCCCTTAACAATGTAACAAGAATTACAGAAGGGGGTTTGAATGGAATTCTTGAAACTTTTTCTTTAATAAAAATGTTCTAACTCAAATATATATATAAGTGTGAATTGATTAGTAGAATGCGGAATAGTTACTTGAAATGAATCAAAACACAAGTAATTAAAAACAAGAATCTTTAAAAACTTTCTGGTGGATTTGAATGATTCCACCGGAGATATATAATATATATCGAGAGAACTCTGTGTGCAAAAAGCTCACAGCTGCTTACAAAATGATAACAACTAAGAACGAGAGAAATGCTAAGAATACAGCTTACAAATGTTTCTCTCTTGGTTGCTTAGTTCCTTAGTTACTATTCTATTGTTGCTTCTTAGTTTATATATCACCAAGATTACAAAGTAATAAGACAGGATAATAAAACATAAACTATCAAGTCTAATATAATGCTACTTCATTACTCTATTCCAGCATCTTTGAATATCTTCATAATAACATGGAAATGACAATGCTTCTTTGTTCTCGAAAACCCAGTTGAATAGGCTACCACATTCCATTTTCATATACTCGACGCATATGACTGTGTTGTCACTGTCAACAAATATTTGAATTCTTTATCCATCGGGTTTATGATCATTCGTCGGGTTGTTGATCATCCGTCGGGTTGTTGATCATCCATCGAATTCATTGTTGTTTATCTGTCGGGTAGCAATTAGGCACTTGACTCCATTTCATTTATGAAGAATTACAAGACATCATCTATGTACAATTAATCAACCTATTATGCATATCTAGTTAAAGTCAACATGACTTAAGTACTACTACAGATTCTAAACAATGTGTATGCAGAAATGTGCTACAGACTTATTATTACATAAGCTACTCACTCGATGGATAATAAGTCATCATCCGTCGGGACTAAAATGAGTTATCTGTCGGGACTATAATCCTTATCCGTCGAGTGCTATATTTTCACTAAGTAAAATCTACCAAGGTGTTTTGTTCATGAAATCATCAAGTACACAACATATACACAACAATCTCCCCCAATTTATGTCTACTGGAATTGTAGCCATAAATTAAGAGATACTTGATGATAACAAAAAACCCTAAAAATACAACTTTAAAAGACAGTAGATAATACTGAAAAGTGCTTCAATTAACAAAATGTACAAAGTTTTGCTTATAGTCATTTTCAAGATGCTCCTCTAGCCTGAGCAGATTTATCTAGTTTCTTGAAGGTCTGGATCTCTTTCCAAGCTTTCTGTTGTTTTCTTCAATCTGATTTTGGAGCTGCCTGTGGAATTTCAGTTCATCAGATTCTGAGAGATTTAGCTTTTCTTGCATTTCCAAGAGAGTCTCATTGCTAGAGATGCTCAATTGGTCTTCTAATCTGAAAAATCTTCTCACTCCTTTATCATCCATGAACTCCATCAGCCAGTAGAGCCTTAGATGCACTCTTCTCCCTATGTAAGGGATGATTAGAGTCTTTGGGAGTGCATCTTTAGCTCTAACACTCCTTAATTCTTCAATCTTCTTCAGTACCAATCTTCTTGCAGTAACATTGAACCCAAAGTTCTTCTTGAAAGATGAATAAACCTTAATCAGTACAGCTTGGCTTTCTAGAAGGATCCTGTGAAGTGGCCACTGAATCTCCTTTCCTCCCTTGTACTTGAACACTAACCTTTCAGGTAGGATTCTGTATGCATCAATTTCTCTCACTTCATCTAGTTCATCTAGATAGAGGTTTAGATAAAAAAACTCCTTGATGTCACACAAATATATATAATCTCCTTTGTTGACTTTAGATTGAGCTTTGACTAGAGATTTGGATTTGAGAGGTGACAACTTCACTTTCTTGACTGCTCTTGACTTTGTTCTTTTTGGCTTGCTGAGGATTGGTAAATTGAAATCAGGAATTGGTATATTTTCCCATTCTATTGGCTCATCCTTAGGCACAATAGGTTCACCATGAATGTTCCTGTAAGGATCCACCACCTTGATATCTTCAAATACCACAGAGGATTTTGATGCTTGAGTTGTAGTTGAAGTGGACTCCTTCGGAAACTGATTCTCCAATTCCTTATCAACAATGTCCAGTTTCCTTTTGGTGCTTTTAGCCAATTCCTTGATTCTTGGAGACTTCTTCTGTTGTTCAACTTGCTTCTTTGGATCTTGAGATTCAATGATTTCAGATGGCTGAGCAGAAATTTGTTGTGATGAATTTACAGCATGTAGCTTGGCCAAGATAGCAATTTGCTCTTTCTTTTGTTTAGCCTTTTTAGCATCTAGAGCAGCTTGCTTCTTTTTCTGCTTCAATCTAGCCTTTTCTTCTCTCTTTGCTTGAGCAAATTGAGGATGTCCAGCCACCACACAAATTTCTTTCCCATTCCTTAAAATTTTAGCAATTCTCTTTTTGGAAGCTGAATCAGCTGGATCTTTGTAGAAAGTAATTGACCTTGACAGAAGCTTCTTTTCATCAGGCTTAAGTGTCTCATACACAGTATCCAAAGGGTTCTTCAATGATAATTTTGGATAATTTACCCTTGGTTTCAGAATTATTTCAGCCTTTGAAGATTTGATGCAGGATGACTGTCCCCTTTCCAGATAGTCCATGCTCATCTCATTCACAGAAATTTGCTTGACTTGAGAGTGATGGATGGATGACTTTACTGGCTCCTTGACTAGTCCAAACTTCTTTTGTATATCCTCATCAATCTTCTCCCAATTGATTGGCTTCAACTGCTTCATTTCAGCTGCTCTAATGTTGGATGCTACTTCATTTATCAGATCTATACTGTTTGTAACTGGTGGCTTTGAGATAGTAATTGAAGGCACAATTACTTTATTGATTTGAATGTGAAGCTTCTCCCCCTCACTTGGTCCTTTCTCCCCTTTTTTGTTATCATCAAGTTGAGCAGAGGAGGGGGTTTGAGCAGCCACCAGTTTTTGAAGTAAATCTGTCGGTTGGGCTTGATGAAGATGAATGGTTGTTAAAGATGCTTCCATGGCTGACATTCTTGTATCCAATGCATCTATCTTGGTTGCAAGATCATAATTTTTCCTTAATTGCCTCTTGATGTCAAGCATTGTAACTTCTGGAAGCTTAGAGTCCATTTTGTCTGAAATGGCCTTCTTCATCTCCTCAATATCACCCTTAATGGTGTTTACATCCCTAGCATATTGGAAGCCTTGAATTTGTTAAAGTTGCAGAGAGGATAGATGTGCCTGAAGGATCTTCTTGGTGTTGGCATTTGAAGTGGTTTGAAGGGCAGTATTTGTCTGATTGATTAGTTGGATCAGGGTTATCTTGAAGTAGTGCTCATTACAGTTCTTTGAAAATGCCCATGATGGCATACCTGATCTTGAACTGGAACCTACTTCTCCCCCTATGTCCATTGCTTCATCTTCACTATCCCCACTTTCATCAACAAAGAAATCAGCTGATCCACCAGTCTCATAATCAACATCACCAGCTGTAGAGGGCAAAGCTGTGATGGCATCCTTAGCTCTTATCATAGACTGTATGGTATGCACCAGATTGAGCATCTTTTCTGCATTGTCATTGCCCTGCTCAGCTAGAAGTTGATAAGCTGGAACAGGGTGAGTAAATGCCTCAGCATCAAGGGAGGTGGAATCTATAACAGCTTTAGGTTGCTGAGATAGTCCCTCCCTGTCTGCATCCTGGACATTCATTAACTCACTAGCAATGACATCCATCTTTATAGCTCCAGTACCTGAATTTCTCTCGTTTTCTCTCTTTTGTTGCATCAGGGTCTCACCCTGGCTCCCCACCCTCACACCCTCACCTTCACCTTTTAAGGTGGGACTCCTCTCACTTTCTTTTGCCAATCCTGAAGAAATGGATTGCATAATTTCACTCATTTCCTCTCATTTTTCCTGGGAGCAACCCAGACTCTCACTCAAAACACTCATCTCTCTCAATCCTAATAGTGACTGTACAACCACTAATTCTTCTGCACTTGAAATAAATGAATTTTAAAGTTGTGCAGAGATACTCGACGGATGAGTGATATCTATCGGGTGAGTGGTTTTGCTATCCGACGGATAACTGTTGTTAACCTTATCTGTCGGGATACAATCTCTACTCGACAGATGAGCAATATCCATCGAGAGAGTAGAAATGAATGAACTAGGAATGGAAACTATTGTGGACTCTGTGTTGATTGAAGATATTTTAGGCACAGATGATTCAACAGTTCCTGAAAGAATGGGCAAGTGAGCCAACAAATCATCTAAAAGATGATGCTCACTTGCACTAGATTTTGGCTTCCCCAATAAAGTTAAAGAAGGGGAATCAGAAATTGATGTGTTTATCATATCCACATCCAGTGAGTTTGTGGGTGAGTTTGGTGTTTGAGGTGCTTCTATTACTAGAGATTTTGGTTGTGACTCCACATTTATTATAGTCACATCAAGCTGAATTTGTGAAGGTACAGTGACTATGTCTTTAGCACTAGTTTGCACAGTATGTGTACCCTGTGCATCCCAAGGGTTTTAGATTTCTTCTTTCTGGCATAAGTTTGGGGTGAGCTTGTTTCCCTAACCCTCTTGGCCTGTGCTCTTGGTTGAGAGTTATGTTCAATAACTACATCCTTTTGGGATGATGCAGCTAGAAATGAGCTTTTATCCTTTTTAAGCACTGCAGTTTATTGGGAAACTGCAGTGTGGCTAGGCTGTGAACCACTCAACTTTCCATCCTTATCCTTAGGGTTTCTTTTATGTTCACCCCTTCCCTCACCTGTCTTACCCACCTGTACACTCCCCTATTTGGTTTTGGTGGATTTTGCAACTGGCATCTTTTGAGAGATACCAGAGGGGGCTTTCTTTGATTTGGATTTTGAAATATTTGCAGGTTTGGTAGCTTGGGTAGGCAACTGTTGGGTCATTGACACAGCTGCCATAGCCACACTAGAACTCAAAGAAATTAGTGAGGTTGGAATAGTGGTAGGAATAGATGAACTTACCTCACTTACCTGATGTGCTTCCATTACAGGGAAATAGAACAGTGGCACCTCCTTGTGATGATTGGCCCTGTTCAAATCTTCAATGAGCCTTCTCTCTTGAACCCAACAATCTAATTTGTTGTCAGGGTTCTCAAGCACAATACCCTCAGAGAGATGGTTAGCTAACATCATAAAGAATCTAGCATAATACACATTCTTACCTCTCTTATTTAACTCTCCTAGTTTAAAACCGAACTCAAACAAAACAAGGTCATTGAAATTATAGAATTTATCTGTAACTAGCATGTAGAGCATGTTAAGCATGGAGATATTGACTGAATCAAAATTACTGACTTGAAAAGACCTTTGTCACTACATCACACATAAAACTCAATTCTTTCCTAAGGCCCAGTCTCATAATGTCACTTAACTTGGAAGTAGAAAGAGCATAGTTCATGGAATTAAGCATATTGATTATATCAGTGTTAGTGTGTGGTGAGGTCACAGTGTTATCAGGAATCTTAAAACATGATTTTATAACATCACCATTGATACATAATTATTTACCTTTAATGGTGAGTGTGATTGTCTTATCTGATGAGTTGTATGTAGCAGTGGTCCACATCTCTTCAACAACTTCACAAAAGATTGTGGGTGATTCCAGCATGGCATAGCTAAGCTTGCAATTCTTCACAAAGTCCATCATCTTGTGATAGTCACCAGATTGCTGAATACCCTTGTTTACTAATGCAGTGAAATTGTTCTTCTCATAAATAAACCCAGTTTGAGAAATAATCTTGACAACGGGTGCCATTGTTAGAGAATGAGAGCTTGAAGAGAAAGAGTAAGTGCTTTGAAAGAGAAAGAAATTTGAGCAGTTGATTTGAGAATGATAAAAGAAAAGCAATTGAAATGAAATAAGCTTTTATACTATCTCAAAGAATAACTGCTAAAAATAATATAGTAAAATAAAGTAACCAATCAAAATTTCCTAAAATATCCGTTTAAAACTAAACTGTAAAAATTACACCCATTATCCGTCGTGTTATGCTTACAAACTGTAAGTATACTCGATGAATAATGTTCAGGGAATTAACGGCTGAGATTAAGACAATTCGACGGATGAGGATTGACTGTTATTCGTCGAGTCATAAAATATTCCAGAAAAATAATTGATTTTTGTTAGCAAATAGTATACCGACGGATGATCAAACTCGATGGATAAGGATCATCCGTCGAGATGTAAATTTTGACTTAGCCAAAATTTCATCCAAGACTGAAAAATCAATTAAATTTCTGGCTGCATATCAACTTGCCAATTATCTCATTTAGATTTAAGAATAATTAAGCATACCTAACTCACTTACCAACCTTGAAAAGGTGGATTCATCCAGTGGCTTGGTAAAGATATATGCAAGCTGCTTCTCACTTGGAACAAAGTGTAGTTCCATAGTACCATTCATTACATGTTCCCTTATGAAGTGGTACTTGATATCTATGTGCTTTGTCCTTGAATGTTGTACTGGATTTTCAGTGATGGCAATTACACTTGTGTTATCACAGAAAATAGGAATCCTCTCAACTTGCAAACCATAGTCTAGCAATTGATTTTTCATCCATAATATATGTGCACAGCAACTACCAGCAGTAATATATTCAGCTTCAGCTATAGAAGTAGAAACTGAATTTTGCTTTTTACTGAACCAGGACACAAGCTTGTTTTCTAGAAATTGACAGGTTCTTGTTGTACTTTTTCTATCAATTCTACAACCTGCATAATCTGCATCTGAATAAACAGTTAGATCAAAACCAGAATCTCTAGGGTACCAAATGCCAAGTTTTGGTGTTCCCTTGAAATATCTGAAAATGCTCTTAATAGCTATTAAGTGAGATTCTCTAGGATCAGCCTGAAATCTAGCATATAAACATGTAGCAAACATTATATTTGGCCTACTAGCTGTTAAGTACAGAAGTAAGCCAACCATGCCCCTATAACTTGAAATATCCACAGAATTTTCAGTAGTGTTTAATTCAAGCTTAGTTACAGTAGCCATGGGAGTTTTTGCAGATGTGCAATCCATTAGATCAAACTTCTTTAAAAGATCAAAAATATATTTAGTTTGATTAATGAATATTCCATCCCTAACTTGCTTAATTTGCAAACCAAGAAAGTAAGTTAGTTCTCCAATCATACTCATTTTATACTTACTTTGCATCAATTTGGCAAACTTTTTGCAAAGTTTCTCATCTATAGAGCCGAAAATAATATCATCTACATAAATTTGAACAAGTATACTAGAGCCATTAACATTTCTAAAGAATAAAGTTTTATCTACAGTACCTCTTGTGAAATGATTTTCCAAAAGGAACTTTGATAAAGTGTCATACCAGGCTCTAGGTGCTTGCTTCAATCCATAAAGTGCTTTCAAAAGATAATAGACATGTTCTGGAAAATTTGGATCTTCAAAACCAGGAGGTTGACTGACATAGACTTCCTCCTCCAAATCTCCATTCAGAAAGGCACTTTTGACATCCATTTGATAGACCTTGAAATTGACATGAGCTGCATAGGCTAAGAAGATTCTGATGGCTTCAAGTCTTGCAACAGGAGCAAATGTTTCATAAAAATCTATTCCTTCTTGTTGACAATATCCCTTAGCAACCAATCTAGCTTTGTTACTGACTACTATGCCATTTTCATCCATCTTGTTTCTAAATACCCATTTGGTGTCTATTGGATTCTTTCCTTTAGGCTTGGGCACCAGCTTCCATACATTATTCCTTTCAAATTGGTTTAGCTCCTCCTGCATAGCTAAAATCCAATCAGGATCCAACAAAGCTTCTTCTACCTTCTTTGCTTCCTTGGAAAGAAAGCTGTTGTATAGACATTCTTCTTGAGTTGCTCTTCTGGTTTGAACTTTAGAAGAAACATCACCAATTATGAGCTCAAAGGGGTGATCTTTTGTCCATTTTCTTTCTTAAGGTAGATTAGCTCTAGATAAAGAGGCCTCATTGTTGTCTTGATGTGTGATTGAGTTTTGATTGTTAGAAACTCCCCCTGAGTTTGTGGATCTTTGATTTGATAAAGGGGAACTTTCTATAGGTGATCTATCCTGACTTCCTGCTCCTTTTAATAACCCGGCGGATGGTGAATTTTGAGTACCGACGGATGAAGCTGGTTGTCTCCCGACGGATAACGCAGATTGCCTCCCGACGGATGAAGTATTATGCAACTCGACAGATGTTGAGTTTTGTGCTTCATTGGTAGTAGATTTTTCTGCATTATCCTTTGATACTATTTCTTGATCACTTTCATCATCACTGTCATCACTAACCATCTCCACATTGTCGAATTTGAGGCTCTCATGGTAATCTCCATCTTGAAGTCCTTCAATCTTTTTATCATCAAACACAACATGTATTGATTCCACAACAATGTTGGTTCTTGGATTGTAGACTCTATATGCTTTACCAACAGCATATCCAACAAAAATTCCTTCATCTGCTTTAACATCAAACTTCCTATTTTGATCAGTTTGATTTCTCAGAATATAGCATTTACAGCCAAAGACATGAAGAAAATTTAAAGTTGGCTTCTTGTTCTTAAACAATTGATAGGGAGTCTTGCATCTTGCTTGATTAACCAGGGAAATATTCTGAGTATAGCATGCATTATTTACAGCTTCAGCCCAGAAATATGTTGGCAGTTTAGATTCTTCAAGCATTGTCCTTGCAGATTCAATAAGTGATCTGTTCTTCCTTTCCACTAATCCATTCTGTTGTGGAGTTCTTGCTGCTGAAAACTCATGCAGAATCCCATTTTCCTCACAGAATGCTCTCATGACTGAATTTTTGAACTCAGTTCCATTGTCACTCCTGATTCTTCTAACCTTGAAATCAGGATGATTATTGACTTGCCTTATGTGATTGATGATGATTTCACTAGCCTCATCTTTAGACTTTAAGAAATATGTCCAATAGAACTTTGAGAAATCATCTACAATTACTTGGAAAAATCTTTTCCTTGAGATGGACAACACATTGACTGGTCCAAACAAATCCATGTGTAGCAGTTGCAAAGGTTCTTCAATTGTTGAATCAAGTTTCTTCCTGAATGATGCTTTAATCTACTTCCCTTTTTGACAGGCATCACACAGTCCATCCTTAGAAAACTCCATCAGAGGAATGCCTCTAACCAGTTCTTTCTTTACTAGCTCATTCATGGTCTTGAAGTTTAAATGAGATAGCTTCTTGTGCCATAGCCAACTTTCATTCTAACTTGCTTTACTGAGAAGACAAGTAACAAATTCTGCATTAGATGAGTTGAAATCAACTAGGTACACATTTTCTTTTCTCACACCAGTGAGAACCACTTTGTTGCTTCTTTTGTTAGTCACAACACAGGCTTCTGGGTTGAAGGTTACTGAGTTGCCTTAATCACAAAGCTGGCTGATACTCAACAAGTTGTGTTTGAGATAATCCACTAAGGCAACTTCCTCAATGATGACATTGTCCTTTGAAATCAAGCCATATCCCACAGTATAACTCATGCTGTCATCTCCAAAAGTAATACTTGGGCCAGCTCTCTCCTTGAACTCTGTGAGCAGGGTAGAATCACCAGTCAGGTGTCTTGAACAACTACTATCCAAGTACCAAAAATTCTTTCTGTTTCCCTGCACACATCAAAATCAAATCAAGTTGATTTTGGTACCCAAGTTTCCTTGGGTTCTGCCTTGTTAGCTTTCTCTTTCTGTTTCTTAGGCTTTATCTCATTTGACTTGGGGATATTAGATTCATCCTTGGTCATTTGAGTTGGGCCTTTGAAACCATTCATTGCAACATAATTATCATGCATATTATAATCAACAGGGAATGGCATGCTATTAGTGGACATGTTATTCCAGTAAGGCATGCTAAAAGGCATTTGTGGCATACTAAATGCAGCATAATAGGGATTAAGTGCAAATGGCATATTAGCAAACTGTTCATTCAAATTCTGTGTAGACATAACATTCATAGGCATGGGAGACATGGCATTCATGTTAGGAAAGTGAGGTGGCACAGACATGGAAGTAGGCATGGAAGATTTGCAATTAACAGACAAATGATTTACACTACCACACTTGACACAAATTTTTCTAGGAGCATATTTATCAGGTGTGTAGTTATTATGTTTGTTAATCCCTACTTTACCATTTCTATTATTTTTCTTTTTAACCTTTGTTTTCACCTCAATCTTTTCAAGTCTATCACTTAGCTGTTTGACAGTCATGTGACCAACATTAGCCTTTTTCCCTTTCTTAACTTGACTCGATTCTCCTGAAACAAAGTTGTTTGGAAACAGATCCATACTTTTCATTCAGCTTAACAAGTTTGGCTTTACTGATAGGGTTGCTTACAGCCGACGGATGAGGATTTTCATCAGTCGACGAATAACACTTTTTTTATCCGACAGATGATCCTCATCATCCGTTGAGTCTACATCTATTAGCACTCCATCCACCAAATTTGGTTCTAGTTTCTCCTTGTTCTTTTTCCAGGCTGCATCACAGAAGGACTCGATTCCTTGAACTTTGGTAATTTGAGCATGGACATCTCTAGATGTTTTCAATGCCTTAATCACCTCATGTTCACGCTCGAGCTGCTTCTTCAAAATTTCTTCTTTCTTCAAGGACTCAGTTAATTCCTCCTTGGCAATCTTACACTCAATTCTTAATTTTTCAAAATCAATGAACTGAGACTCTAGCACATTATTTCTCTCACTTAAAAACAGATTGTTTTCTTTGTTTTTAGCATTTTCTTTAGTAAGAGACTTAAGTGTAACACGCAAATGATATAACTCTGTAGACATGTCATTTATAGCATCATTACACTCATCTTTAGATAAATGTGCAAGGTTTGTAGTAATTACCTGATTACTTGAAGAACTTGTTTCTGTTTCATCAGACTTGGCCATTAGGGCTAGATTGACATAGCTGACATCTTCATCTTCGTCCAGACCATCTGCTGCCCAGTCATTTTCTTGTATAATGAAACCCCTTTCCTTTTGTTTGAGCAGATCAAAGTATTTTTGCTTATAATCCAATACACTCACTGGCAAAGTGCCCTGCCAAGCCATATTTGAAACATTTGAATTTTGATTTATCCACCATATTTCTATTTGGCTTGGCTGCTCCAAAGTTCTTTTTGAACTTGAGCTTGGCAAATCTTCTGGAAAGAAATGCTAAATGTTCATCAATGTCTTCCATGTCATCTTGGCTCAAAGAATCTTCACTTTCTACTGCAAGCCCCTTGCCCTTTCTTTCACAGACCCTTGAAGTTGACTCAACAGCTTCCATCTTCATCTCCTTCTCTTTCTCTAACTCAGCAACTAGTGCAATGGACCCTCCTTTCTTCTTTCCTCTCTCCATCCTCTCATCTTGCTCTATTTCAAGCTCATAAGTTTTCAGGATGCCATACAGTCTCTCCAAAGTAAACTCCTTATAATCTTGTGAGTTTCTTAATGAGACTGTCATTGGTTTTCCATTCCTTTGGAAGAGATCTAAGGAATTTCAGATTGGAGTCTTTTGTCTGATAGACCCTTCCATACAACTTTAGAGCATTTAGCAGTTTTTGAAACCTACTAAAAATGTTAATGAGAGACTACTTTCTTTATTATGAAAATGCTCATATTGCTGAATCAGTAGCTGCATCTTGTTTTCTCTAACTTGCTCAGTGCCATCACAGATGATCTGTATTGTATCCCAAACATCCTTGGCAGTTTTGCAGTTGATAATGTTGTCAAACATATCACCATCAACTCCATTAAACAGCATATTCATGGCCTTTTTATCCTTCCTGACTTGTTTAATATCAGGATCAGACCATTCATGCCTTGGCTTGGGGACATATGGCTCATTTCCAGTTGCAGCTCTCATTGGAACATGAGGGCCTCTTTCTATGCAGTCCACATAGGCCTCATCTTGAGAAAGCAAATGAAGATGCATCTTTACCTTCCAATGATGGTAATTATCTTTATCCAGAAAAGAAATCTTGACTCCAACATCCTTCTTGTTCATTTTATTGCATTGTTTTGATCTTTAAACTCTTTGTTCTTCAAGAGCTTGCTCTAATACCAATTGTTAGTCCCTTAACAATGTAACAAGAATTACAGAAGGGGGGTTGAATGGAATTCTTGAAAATTTTTCTTTAACAAAAATGTTCTAACTCAAAAATATATATAAGTGTGAATTGATTAGCAGAATGCGGAATAGTTACTTGAAATGAATCAAAACACAAGTAATTAAAAACAAGAGTCTTTAAAAACTTTCTGGTGGATTTGAATGATTCCACCAGAGATATATAACACATATCGAGAGAACTCTGTCTGCAAAAAGCTCACAGCTGCTTACAAAATGATAACAACTAAGAACGAGAGAAATGCTAAGAATACAGCTTACAAATGTTTCTCTCTTGGTTGCTTAGTTCCTTAGTTACTATTCTATTGCTGCTTCTTGGTTTATATATCACCAAGATTACAAAGTAATAAGACAGGATAATAAAACAAAAACTATCAAGTCTAATACAATGCTACTTCATTACTCTATTCCAACATCTTTGAATATCTTCTTAATAGCATGGAAATGGCAATGCTTCTTTGTTCTCGAAAACCCAGTTGAATAGGCTACCACATTCCATTTGCATACACTTGACGCATGTGACTGTGTTGTCACTGTCAACAGATATTTGAATTCTTTATCCGTCGGGTTTATGATCATCCGTCGAGTTATTGATCATCCGTCGGGTTGTTGATCATCCGTCGAGTTGTTGATCATCCGTCGAATTCATTGTTGTTTATCCGTCGGGTAGCAATTAGGCACTTGACTCTATTTCATTTATGCAGAATTACAAGACATCATCTATGTACAATTAATCAACCTATTATGCATATCTAGTTAAAGTCAACATGACTTAATTACTACTACAGATTCTAAACAATGTGTATGTAGAAATGTGCTACAGACTTATTGTTACATAAGCTACTCACTCGATGGATAATAAGTCATCATCCGTCGGGACTAAAATGAGTTATCCGTCGGGACTATAATCCTTATCCGTCGAGTGCTACATTTTTACTAAGTAAAATCTACCAAGGTGTTTTGTTCATGAAATCATCAAGTACACAACATATACACAACATGCCTATTTTAGTAAATTGCTGGGAATGAGAGCTCGACAAAAGTCCATTTACGAGAAAAAACTCATGGATGTTTGCTTGGCTATTCAGAAGTGGCGGTATTATTTATTGGGGAGACATTTTATCATACGAATTGACCAACAAAGCCTGAGGTTTATAACACAGCAGCGAGAAGTGGGGAGTGATTATCAAAAATGGGTGTCAAAGCTTTTGGGTTACTCGTTCGATATACAATTCAAACCGGGAAAGGCAAACCAGGTAGCAGATGCGCTTTCGCGAAAATTAGTTGGGGAGATTGAGTTTGGGGTCTTAATTTCCATACCTGTGTACCACTGGGAGCAATTAAACAAAGAGATACAAGGAGATCCTTTCTTACAACACATAATAACCGACCTGAAGGTTAATTCCAATTCTCATGAGGGGTTTTATTGCTTGAAGGAAAACTCTACTTGAAAGGGAGACAGGTCATACCAAAAGGGGCTAGCCTCAAAGACACACTGTTGAAAGAGTACCATGGATCACCCACGGGGGGACATGCAGGGGAAGTTAAAACTTACCTCCATTTAGCATCAGAGTGGTATTGGTCGGGGATGCGAAAAGGCGTAGCTGCGTTTGTACAGAGTTGTGGGGTGTGTCAACAATACAAGTTGTCCCAAACGTCTCCTTCCGGCTTGCTTCAACCACTACCCATACTACAAAAATATGGGATGATATTTCTATCGATTTTATTGAAGGTTTGCCTTTGTTGAAGGAAGTTGACACTATCTTGGTGGTCGTTGATAGGCTCTCAAAGTACAGTCATTTTCTGGGGTTGAAACACCCATTTTCAGCTATGTCCGTAGCAGAAATTTTCATGAAAGAAATTGTAAGACTTCATGGGTTTCCAAGTTCGATTGTCTCTGACCATGACAGAGTTTTTCTTAGCATCTTCTGGCGAGAGCTCTTCAAAATGCAAGGTACGACACTCAAACGTAGTACCGCGTACCACCCCCAAACCGATGGATAAACAGAAATTGTCAATAAGTCCTTAGAGGCTTATTTACGCTGCTTCGCGGGTACGCAGCCATGACAGTGGGCATGTTGGTTATCTTGGGCGGAATACTCTTACAATACAACACCTCACATGTCTACAAAATTGACCCATTTTAGGGTGGTCTATGGAAGGGATCCACCTCCTTTAATAAGTATTGGTAAAGGGCAGACCCCTGTTAATAGTGTAGAAGAGATGTTACAAGAACGTGATGCACTGCTAGTTGAATTGAAAATGAACCTGTTGCATGCTCAGTAGCTGACTCGAAGCGTCGTGAGGAAAACTTCGAGGTGGGAGAAGTGGTTTATATAAAACTCCAATCATATCGCCAACGCTCATTAGCCAAACGACCATTTGAAAAATTGGCAGCAAGGTTTTATGGGCCTTTTGAAGTTTGTCAGCAGGTGGGGAAGGTGGCATACAAACTTAAGCTACCTCCGGAAAGCAAATTGCACCAAGTTTTTCATATGTCCCAACTGAGAAGAGCCACTAGAAATATTCCATTCTGTCCAACTATTCCCAATCAGCTCAATAGTGATTTGGAGCTTGTAGTGCAACTTGAACAACTGTTGGATGTCCGCATTGTTGGCACAAAGGAGCAGGGACGACGAGAGGCGTTGATAAGGTGGAAAGGTCTTCCAATTTTTGATGCCACATGGGAGGAAGTTATGGATATCAAGGAGAGATTTCCAGAATTCCACCTTGAGGACAAGGTGCTGGTTTGGGATGGGAGTAATGTAATGCAACAGGGTCAACAGTCAAAGGGGCTCAAGGTGTTTACTAGGAAAAAGAACAGGAAGAATTAAATAAGGGCAAGACGGTCTTTTCAAAAGAAATATTATCTATTATTAAATAAAAGAAATAAGAAAGGGATGTGGGCTTGGGCCGGGGAATAAAAATGGGGGAAAGAGGGGAACTAGGGTTATGGTATTGTGTAGAATCTATTGAGTAGTTGGGAGAGGCGACTGGGGACTCTCGAACCCACCCAGTATTGTAATCGTATTGTTGAAATGTTGATTCCATTTATAATTATTGTCTGCATCTTGTTGAGTAATATTACTTATTGTGTGGGATTAATTATTTGATTGAGTAATTATTCAAAGTAGTGAAGTTAGGGTTTGTTCAAAATTGCCTTAGTTCATAACACTTAGCAATTTATCTATTCAAGACCTCTCCTACTAGGAAAACAAAAAGATAGGGTGCCAAAGGATCACCTTGTCGAAGACCTCTAATAGGAGAAAAATCCTCTAAGGGAGAACCATTAACCAGGATGGGCATGATGGTCGATAACAGAAGAGCATCAATCCAGTTAATCCATTTTGTACCAAAATTCATGCACTGCAAAACTTGTTTGAGGCAGGCCCAATCAACTGAGTCATATGCTTTCGGGAAATCCACCTTAATAATAAGGCCATCCACTCTATGAATCTTCATTGCATGAATCACTTCATTCACCATGAAAACAGTGTCATTACTATTGTGACCTTTGAGAAACACTGTCTGCTCTTCTCAGATTAATTTAGAAAGATTTGGTTTCAAGCTTCAACCTATTTGCTAATACCTTGAGGAGAAGCTTGATAGAAGAATTGATTAAACTAATAGGTCGAAAATCTTATAGCAATTCCGGATTAATTTTATTCAGGATTAAAGCAACAAACAAGGAATTAGCTCCTTTAGTAATAGATGGTCTCCTGTGAAACTTATTGAAGAAATCCATGAATTTAAAGGATAATTATTGCCATGTTTGCAGTAATGAACCAGCATTAAGCCCGTCCGGGCCAGGCGCTTTGCTAGGATCACTTTCTTTCAAAGCTACCCAAATTTCTACCTTTACAAAAGGTCTCTCCATCATGTCTACTTCTTCATGAGACAAAGTGGTCCATTCTAGGGAAGCCAGATTGAAGGGAGAAGAACCCAAATTAATGCAATAGAAATCCTTTAAACCTTGTAAAATGGTTTCTTTAATTTCTTTTGGATCAAGTATCAGATCTTCACCTCTTCGAAATTTATTGATTTGATTTGAGCTTCTTCTTCTCTGAGTTGCCGGAAGAACCGCATATTGTAATCACCCTCCAGGTCCCATTTTAATCTAACCTTTTGTTGCAACTGAGAGAAGTCGTTATAATATGCCTGTTGAAGCTTATCAAACACCCTGCTCTTTTCCTGCAAATTGTTGGAGCCTACATCTAAGATTTCTAATCTCTTCTTCAAATCTTGAATGAGATTTTTAACATTATTTCCTCTGTTGTTGTTCCATTGTTTAAGACTATTCTTCACATCTTTCATCAAACCAAATCCATGTTTGCTTGAATTTTCAGATATTATTTTTTAGAATATCTCGCACAATATCTTCCTTTCTCCAGAAGGCAAAAGCCTTGAAAGGTTTTGCCCCCCAGTCTATCATGTCACTAATCAGAGAAATTGGAATGTGGTCTGAATTCCTCCTGTGACCCCCTAACACTTTCCAGTTACTCATTCTCAACCAAGCTTCATTCACTATAACTCTATCTAACTTGCTTTTCCTGTTACTTGGACCAAACCAAGTAAAACTGTAGTTAACTCCATGTAGCTCCTCTAAACTGTGATCTTCCATGAAAGAAAAGCAGACCTATCACTTTTATAATAAGTACATCCCATTCTATCTTCCTCACTTCTGATACTATTAAAGCACCCATTAGACAAATAGGTTTCTTTTCAATGGTGACAACTATATTACTAAGCTCTTCTAAAAAAAATTATTTTTTTCTTTTTCTTCATTATCATGTCCTACATTAACTAGATTAATAATATGTCCTGAAGAAGTTTTACATTTACACCAAAGCCAAGATACTGAGCTATTCACCTTTTTTATCTCAATATTTTGTTTATTCCATAAGATTAGAAGTCCTCTGGAGTTACTTACAGAATTTACTACTAACCAATCATGATGATTAGAGTCCCAAAAAGCATCCAACATGTTCTTAGACCATGAAGAGCATTTCGTTTCCTAAAGAAACAAGATTTCTGTTATTATTTCCTTGACCAGCTTCCTGATTATTTCCTTGACCAGCTTCCTAAAGAAACTGTTAGCTCCTCTCACATTCCAACTTGAGATTGACGTATCCTTCATTAGAAAAGAATTTGAATGCAACTAATACTAAACTTGATTAATCCCTTTTGGATAATCTTTTTTTAATGACTCTAAGAACCTCATTATCAGGAAATAAAAGATCAAAACCCAGTGTCTTACCTACTTGCAGAATATTCTCTTTAGTACATGATACTGCATTATTGAAATCTTCATTAGGTGATACAGTTCTATGACTCTGATCTACTACTTGCTTCCTTCTGTTTCAAAAAGTGAATGACTTTGATTTTCTTCTAACCACAGGACTTCTGCTTTTGTTCTTTTTTTGAGCAATAATCAAAAAAATTGAATCTCTGAGATTTTCTTTTCCTACCACCTTTCTCAAGCTTCATCTTTCTCAAATTTGAGACCAAGTCATTCTCTAGAGTTGATATCATCTGACATGACTCTCTTTCCTCACTATTAATCACTTCAGTGATACTTCTCCTCAAAGAGTCTTCTTCTATCAAGATTGAGGCAATGCTTCTCGTTCCCCATACTAAATTAACTCGACAAGCCTCTTGATTTTCCATACCAACATTCCAGTCTTCACTCCTGTGATTTTCCATACCAACAATAGGATCTATCAGAGAATCACTCTCAACTGACTCTTGATCTACACCCATTTAATTTTTTAAACACTTCCTCATGAAAAGAACTATTATTGTGAAGCTACAGTGACTAATCTGATTCCCACCTTTTTTTCTATTTCTTTCCTATGTTCAGTTTCTTTTCTAACATCAATAGTATCAGGAAAACCCTGCCTCTCTTTGATATGGACTTCAAAGATTTGATCCGATATTCTAACTTGTTTGGTCAAATTAATTATCTCATGGAGTCTCGATGAAATACAACAAATCACCTCCTTTGGATTCTCATAAATTTCATCAATAGTGCCTTTGTTAACAAGGACTCCAATTGGACCAATTACCTTAGCTAGCGTATCTTCACAAACTGTTATAAATGGCAGTCCTGAAACAGTGATCCAAATTAATTGGGGTAAAACTAGGTCTCCCAACTGAGTTCTTGAATAAGACTTTACCCAGATCTTCAAATTTGACCAATTCAAAAGGGGAATATCTTCTTGCTCTAAGAAAGTAAATAAGAATCTTTTTGGTTCCAACTTGGAAATTTTGATGAACCGAAAACCTAAACTGTGTACTACTTCAGAAAAAGAATCTGAGCTGATATCCATGAAGGTTTCTACAGAGAAGCTGAGTTTAATAAATTCATCCCACGACTCTTGCATGTTTATTTCCACTGTTCCACCCTCATCCTTCTCTTTTTCGAAGACCATAGTTTCTAGACCTGTAGTTTTCTTAGCAAGAGAGCCTTGAAAACTCATGAGGAGCATCACCTCGAGTTTTATGATTATCAAAATGAATTTCTCTCCTCTGCTTCTGGGATTCTCTAAGGCCATACTGACTGACTGACTTATCCCCTGATTTATACTTCTTTCCTTTGATGCTTCTTTCCCAATCCATTCTGATTTTATTAGCACTGAAATCTATCTTCCCTGCTGAGTTAAAAAGTTGTCTCACGTCCTTTTTAGTCTTGGTAGTTACGAAACCAATTTTTTTTCCAAATCTATCTTTCTTACTAGGAATGAAGATGTCTTTTATCTTACCATGTTGTTCAAAAACTTTCCATATCTGGCTTGTAAAAAATAGCTTCCTAGACGACAGTCATTCCAGATTCCCCTTCTTATACTCCTGTTGTAGTAAAATTTTGTGAATTTTAGAAGGATGAAGTTTTAATATCTTTACAAAAGATGGTTTCCGAATATCTTGAAACCTTATATGCTTGGAATCTTTGCCTGAGACGTTCATCTCTGCTCCTCTAAGACTACCTTCATGAATTTGGTGAAGGGATTTTGAGATATCTTCATCTTGCACAAGATAAGAGTGGTTAAAAATAAACCGCTCTAGAAGTAAAGTATTCTTATCCTTCTTTGATACAATAGATGCCTCAGTTTCTTTTACTGGAATGTGACTGTTGCTATATGCTGGTTTCTCGTTACTTCCTTTCTCTTGATTACCACTAGTTCTACCATAGTTAATATCTTCCAGACTTCTTTCATGAATCTGAACCAGGGCTAGGGAGATGTCCCTATCTTTGTTGTATCCACCTCCTTGCATGATGTCTTCATCTACTAGATCAGAATAAGCAAAAATAAACTTCATCATTGCCTCTACTGACCTTTCTGAAGAACCTGCATTGAGATTATGAGGATTCCTAACTCCCTTGTCCTTTTAATTCTTATCAAACAGTGGATTTATTAGGAGGACAACTAAAATGATCTCTATAGTTGGCAATTTGAACTCCTTGACTCTCTCTGAGTTTGGTTGCATTGAAGCTGTATGTTTTTCAAATTTCCTATTTCTCTCTCCTAAAATATGTTATGATTTTCTCTCTCTACTCTCTCTCATCTTGTTGAGCCTGAAAGATTTAGTGGTTTACTGTTCTACTATTCTAACATTTAACTTGTTTAGCTTCAGAATAAGCAAAAATTGTATAGCTTATGATTTTTACCTTCTTTAAGTTTTACTTCCTTCTTTCCAAATATTCTTCTTATTGTCACTGATGAAATAAAAACATTGACTCCTCGCAGTACACTATTCTCAAAGAGTATATCTGTTTTCCTCTTAAAAGAAACAGCATTGACAATCATGTGTCAGGGAACACTTAACCAACACATCACTTCCTGGCCGTTGGATGAACAATTCAACGGCCAGGATTTAAAAAAAATTTCGCCCTTCTGCGTATATTTATCGCGGAACATGGCCCTTTTCGTGCTTATTTTCTGCGAAACAGGAAATGACAAAAATGCCCTTAAAAGGACTCTGCGCTTATTTTGCGCGGAAGGCCTGGTGAACGAATAAAAGTTTATCACGTATCTGGTGACAGTTATACATACAAATACATACAAACGGCGATTGAAGGTGTTTAAAGGGCGACTAAGGGCGATCCAGGGCGATTGAAGACATTTACATACTACGTTGCTGCATAAGGTCCTTGCTTCCTAATCTATTCATAATTTAATCAGGTATTATATAATCGGGTATTTAGGGTTCCAAATTATCCGATTTGGTTTTGAAATCGACCCGATTTGTGTAGTATGATATTGTATATAATCAGGTTTTTAGGGTTCGGAATTGACTGTGATGTTGTGGACTGTGATGTTGTATATAATCGGATTTTGTATGATCTTGCATAAGTGATTCGTATAATAATTTGGAATGTTCGTATAATCGGATTTGTGTTTGTATGTTGTATAGTAATTTGGTATGATGTTGTGGACTGAAATTCAAGTATCTTGCTCTAAAAGGATTTGTAAATTTGTATAGAAGTTTATGTATTACTAAAAAGTTGTAAAAGCCTGATAGAGTGTAAACTCATTCTAATAGGCGAGTGTGGAAATGAATGGTGATTTTATATGTAAAAAATTGACTTTTAATTTTAAGATATAAAACGTGTAAGTTATGTTGCACATACAGAATGACAATAGTGAAAGTTAGAGAAGTATATGATGGCATGTTTATTATGTTAATGCTACAGGATTTGGAGTCCATGTATGTGAATGACAATATTAGTCTGCTGGAAAATGTTTAAGTACAAAACATTAGTCGATATCCATGACCTCTTGATACAACGATATCTGTGTTATTTTGATCCTATTTTTGATTGTGTATTGTTGCCCAGTAAGATACAATTATTTAAGGGGGGTTGGATACAATTGTATAAATGTTTCGAACAAGTAATAAAATATAACAGCTTTTTATATTTCTGATAAAAATTGTTACAAAATCCTCTCAAGAAATACTGATGTTCTTGAGAGCTGCTAGATCGAATGATCATCGAGTGTGATTCCACTAAGTGATGACCTAAACTGTGTTTATATACTACACAGCTACAACAAATTAATCTAAGATATGCATTATCAAAAACTAACTGAAACTGATACATATCTTAAACTAAACAGATAAAGTCCTATAACTCAGACGTAACAGATATATGCTCCACATTATAAGGAATATAACAAATCCTCTAATGCTGACTGTCTTCAAATACTGATGTCATACAAATGCTGATGACATACCAAATCTTGAAGGTACATTAGATCCTGATGACCTCCGAACAACCAGATCCTGAGCTTCTTCTGATCATTGAGAATTCAATATGTAACAATCTACCCCAATTTATGCTTAATGTAATGAAGCATAAATTCCATTCTTAATGATGCCAAAACCAATCTACAAAATGTATAAAGAGTAAAGCTTACTTCAGTATCTTCAGATAACTGACAGTTGTTCCAAGAAAGTTTTCAATCTTTCTTCCTCCTTGTCTCGTAGGACTTTAACAAGCTTTTTCTTCAACTCTCTCTTCTCTTCAGTGTCTTCTCCAAGCTGATAGATAGCTGATCTTAACTTAGAAATTGAGCTTTTGCTTATCTCAAGATCACCAATCAACATGAAGCTTAAACTGACATCTTCATAATCAGGACTGAAGGATAACTGAGGACTATTGAGAAAAACTTATAACACTGCAGCTCCCTTTTTCATCTGCATTTCTTTACCAGTATAAGTTTTGTACTCAGGAACATAGTCACCATTGTATTTATCATCTTTTGTCATGACTCTTCTTCTGATCACTTCAAGTATCATAGAAGACCAGTTTCTGGTGACCTTGTTCTCAACTCTAAGAAGATAGTGAATGTATTTCAATTCTGTCATAGTCTTCATTAAGAGTTGCTGTAATGTAAAGCTTTTTACTTTACCATCCCTGAAAAAGTACAGAATCTCTTCTCCAACATCATTATCATTTATCTTTATATGAACAATCCTCACAGCTTCAACTTTCTCAAGATGTGAAGGAGAAATTCTTTTACCAAGATTTTCTATCAGAGTATCTGTATCCAGCAGATCAGTTCTAAGATCTCCATACTGGAATGACCAATGCCTCCTCTAGTTCGAGATTTGATAAGTTTTAGTTTTTCATTGTATACCACCCAAGAAGGCTTCTTGATGGACTTATCAACATCTTCCTGTTCTGAGATAGAATCTCTTAACCCAGCTGACACAAATTCAACATGCTTGAACCCTTTAGAATAATTGAATATATGGATGTCTTTCCATCTTCTATTCTTCTTGCCGAGAGGAGCATAGTTTGAAGACAAATCATCAGTCTTCCCTTCTGCTTTATGCCATAGCTCCCTCTTTGATTTTAAAACACCCTGCAAGTATTCTTTGCATGCTTGATCAGCTTTCCTTCTATTAATCTTTTCTTTTTCATCAGCCTCTGAAATATGATGAGTGATTACTAGAGAAGGAGCTGACTTATTTAATGCTTTGATCACTTTTTCATCAGAGTTAAAATCAGTTATCAGGTTCACAGCATCAAGATCTGCTTTTACCTCAGGATTTGTGTCTGCATCAAGAGTTACATTCTGATTTGCTGTATCAACTTGATCAATGTCAGTGGCTGATCTTTTCTTCCTTGGTATAATTAACTCTTCTGGCTTCTGAACTTCTTTATCTTCTTCATTTTCTTGTATAGGAACATAACCTTCTCTGGATAGAAAATTCACAAAAGTATAGTTGAATGCAGTCACTTGACTTGATCCAGAAGTTCTTCCACCTCTCTCTCTCTTCCTCTTGCTCTTGCAGATCTGCCACCTCTTTTTCCTCTTCCTTTAAAAGTGTTAGCTTTAGCTTCAATTTGAGCAAAAAGCTCCTTTTGTTACATAACTGCTTCTTTAGGTGTTAGATTAGGAAATTTTTCAGTTATATACCCAAGAGCACTCCTAGCATTCTTTTGCTCAAACTTCTTGTCTTTGTAGTACAAGACAATCTCTTCACATGTTTTCTTATGTTTGTAAGGAAAGAACATCCCTTTAGCTCTTTCTAAATTTGAGATTGTAATATCATCATCCTCAGGAGCACCAACAGTAGTCTTGTGCTTGGCTTTATAAGCACCAATAGACTTTCTTTGTCCTGAAGGATCATTCTTCTTGAAATATTAAAGTTGTTGAGCAGTAGAAGTAATTTGAACATCTGTAACTGGATTATTCTTATCACCATCATCATCAATATCTTTATCCTTTGTCTGAATAGAATCTGGTGTACATTTTGTAGTAACTATCTTTTCCCCCTTTTTGGCATCGGTATTTGAAAGAAGAGAAAACAGAGCATCCAGTTTATCACCTATAGAAGAAACCTTGTCTTTTAAGGAGGAAAGTCTAGAGGTCATGCTGTCTTGAGATTTAACAACACCTTTGATGGTATTTTTCACACTTTTGATTTCAGCTGAGTTAGGTGTTTGAAGCAAAAATCCATCAATTTTCTCTTTGACACCAGCGTGAGACTTTTTCATTTCATCAAGTTCAGAGTGAATTCCTTTAACAGAAATGGTTGAGGCTTTAAGATGCAACTTCATATTAGGAGTTTGAATTTCATCATAGGCCCGATGAATGTGTTGCAGGCCAACATCAGATGAGATAGAAGTATTTGCAAGTCTCCATTTATAATCCCATTCTGTATGTCTAAAACACTCAGCATCTGGATTGTAATAAGAAGGATTTTCAGTGAAGTGTGAAGAAGAACCAACATTGGACTTCTTAGATGCATCAATTGCAGACTTAAGCTGAGCTGAATCAGAATCATCGTCATTACTATCATTGTCAAAGTCAGACAAGCCATCAGAAGAATATGCAGAATCAGGCAGAATTACCTTGCCTCTATCCAGATTCTTTGCAAGAGATGCCTGTGGCTGATGTGATCCTGAAACGAAACATAGGAACATCTAAATCTCTCTGTTCTTTTCAAGTGATCTCATCACTTCTCACACAACATATTACTTTTAAGAGTAACATTATTCTCACAGAAGAAACTTTATAAGTAAAGAAAAACTTATAAGATTCTTGTCTCAAAACTACCTCTCCTTTTGCCAGTACAGGAGACTGCCACTCAAAATATTATTCGCTTTTTTTTTAAAATTTGATATTTTCACACAGTCTCTCAGAAAGGCTCAATCACACATATAGCAAAGAAATAAGAGATGGCTGAGAGGAGTAGTATGATTGTCATATAAATAGAGGTAACCTCAGAGAAGTGACTATTTATAATCATACAAATATGAGAATATATGAGAAGTTAGCAATACCTGAAGGTGATTCCTCAAGTGAAAATGATGAAAGTGGAGGAACAAACAACACATCAGGATACTTTTTCAAACTAGCAACTAGTAATGGATCATCAATTGTAGCTAATGCAGTTGAAGGATGATTCTCAGTAGGAGCTGTTGTATCATCGGGATTTGATCTGTCAGGAGAAGTTGAAAGACCAGCATCAGTACTTTGAACTGATGGTTCTTGTGGAGTCTGAGATATTTGAGTTGCTTCAGCAATGCTTGGTGAAGGTTCTTGTGTGCTCTTCTCAAAAATAGGATCATCAATGATTGCATCCACCTATGACAGTATCTCCTGACGAGTTTGCTTTTCCTGGAGTAGTTGAACAGAGTCAGCAAGAAGATCACTCTGAGCAATATTAACAATGATCTGTGCAGCCTCCGTGTCTGCATCTTCCCTTTGAGAAGATGGTTCTCGTGTGATTGGATGTGTTGCAGTTGCTAAATCCCTTTGAGACCTAGGTTCTTGTGTACTAAAATCCTTGTTAAGAGGCTGAGTCTTCTTCTTCTTTCTGATGTATCCAACTACTTCTTCACTTCTTCTTTTCAACTGGCTCTTTGCAGTTTTCTTGTGTTCAGCAGTTGCTTCAATTACTGGAAGCTTGTCAAGTAGAGCACTAGCATCAGTAGTTGGCTCCTTGATTCCAGTAGTGTCAATTAAGTCATCAGGATTTTGATCAATGGACTTCTTGATTTTTGACAGGGACCCTATTGGCATATGATCATCTGATTCAGAATCCTTGAATGATCAGTCTTTTTTTCTTGATTGGAAAGCAGTCTTCTTTCTTCTCACTCTCACTCAGTGAGACTTGTTTAACTTTCTGTCCAGATGTGACAGATTTCTTAAACAGCCTTTTCTTTTTTACAACTGATGTCCTTTGAGAGACAGCAGAGGAGGCAAATTTAGAGGCTTTTTGTGTTTGCTGTTTGAAAGAAGAAATACTTGGGTTAGAAACAAGATGGGTGATTTCTTGAGTCTTAGCATCAGGAACTGTGACAGAGGTGCAGCATCATGATTTGCAGGCACTTCTGTAGGAGTAGGTCTATTTCTTAACATAAATTGCCTGACCTCTCTAGAAAGAAAGGGTGGTCCCGAAAATTTATTATTTTCATCCTTTTAATATGATCAGTGATTGCTTTTTTAGAAATTTGAAAAATAGGGAGTAATTCATAATCATCAAACATAGCATTAGGGCATAGAAAATTGAAAATCAGTTGCGAAAACCTAGTATACCCTATTACTCCTGAAGCATCTTCTCTCCTAGCAATTATTAACTGTAATATAGTATTACCATAATCAAAATTACCAGAGTTAAGAAGAGCGTACCCAATTCTCAGGGAAGTGGATGGAAGAGCATCAAAGTTTATTGTCTTATTCAAGAAACATCTACCGATGCAGTCAAAGAAAAAGTTCCACTCTCTTTTCAGTTTGGTCCTGGCCAGTTTTCCAATGGTTATGATTTCTCCTTGATAGCCTAAAGTCCTGAGCATATCAAACATCTGCTCAGTGGTATGAGTATTAGGAGCACCATCAAGAGCAGGCAATCTCAAGGCTTAAAGCGGAATGTCAGCATTAACTTCATATCTTTGGTCCTTATACTAAAAGAAAAAGTCAGTATGTGTTGTTCTTTACCTTTATTCAGATAAAATAGGGTTTTATCCATTGTACCTCTTTTGAATCCACTTTCAAGTAGACACTGAGTAAGGGTTTCATATCATGCTCTAGGTGTTTGCTTCAGTCCATAGAGTGCGTTATCAAGTATGTAAACATAGTCAGGATATTTGGGATCCACAAATCCTGGTGGTTGTTCAACATAGACTTCTTCTTCAAGTTCTCCATTGAGAAATGTATTCTTGACATCCATCTAGAAGAGCTTGAACTTCTTATGAGCAGCATATGCCAAGAAGATTTTGATTGCTTCTAATATAGCAACAGGAGCAAATGTCTCATCATAGTCAATGCCTTCCTGTTGGGAATATCCTTTAGCCACCAACCTTTCCTTGTTTCTGATGATTGTTCCATCAGAATCAGTCTTGTTTCTAAAGACCCACTGTGTGCCCACAATTGACCAGTTCTTAGGTCTAGGCACCAGCTTCCACACTTCATTTCTTTCAAATTCATTCAATTCTTCTTGCACAGCCATGACCCAATCTGCATCCTTGAGTGCATCTTCTACTTTCTTTGGCTCCTCTTTTAAAAGTAGATTATGATATAAACATTCATTTTGAGTTGCACTTCTTGTCTTTACATCATCATCGGGATTTCCAATGATCAGATCATGAGTATGATCTTTAGTCCATTTTCTGGCACTGGGAAGTGTCCTTCTGGAGCTTGATGCCCCCTGAATTGTTTGCCTCTTCAAATGCATTTGAGGCTCCCCCTGAATCTATTGTGTTATCTCCTAATGAGATATTGGAACTTGACTCATGTTCATTTGGTGTTGAATCAACATTGGATTCTGAGAGATTAAATTAAGAAGAATCTTGAGATGATTCTTTAGTGTTAGTACCATCAGCTGACCCTTGCTGTTGCAGAAAGAGATATGTCCTAAGTCCTATCATGTATGAGGATTTAGGAATAACTTTTATGTAATATGTTTTGATTTCATTGATATTAATAAAAGACTTGTTTTGTTTTTATTGCGGGCTCTATCTATTTAAATGTTTAAATAAGATATACCACAGTTTAGAGTAAAGCTTTTTATGGATTGTGATGAGATCATAATAATGAGACCTAAAAGATGATAACTCTAAACTTAAATAGTTCCTGGTCGTAGGATTAATAACTAGTAATTAATAATCCGCAAAGATCGGTACATACTATGTTTGCTTCATTATGAAGGATGTCTGTTCTCATAGATATTTGTGTGGTGACACTATAGCTAGTATGTAGGTGCTTATTATAGAATAAGTTCACTGAACATGACTCACACAGCTGAACAACTGATGGAGTTCACTCATGTGTCAGCAGTTGTTCACATAGTGATAGTTGTACAAGTATCATTAGACTTGAGGTCATCATAGTCATCTTGTGTACACTGAACTATGCTTTAGTTTAGTTCTTAGTCTCAAGGGACAATTATAAGGGCTCTACAGAGTATAGGAATTTGTACACGAAGATAGTGTATGATCAATAAAGGATCTACCCCTTCCAATGAAGGAAGAGAATGTTCAATGCTGATCCACTTATGCTAGTTCAGGAATCTCTGGCCAGAGTGAATGAAATCAGAAAGGAGTTTCTAATTTACATTAAATGGAACTAAGCATAGTGAATGGGAAAGCAAGTGATTAAATAAGATAGGCTTGACACAAGTTCCATGCCTTGTATTTAATCGTGACATTGCAGGGTAGAAGGAATTTATTGTACGGTAACTACTCACTGAATAGGTTCTTGGTATTCTAAGCAGTGAATTCGTATTATCCGGATAGTCGCGATATGCTGAGAAGTATCCCTCACGATGTAGAATAAATATGATTAATTAATTAATCATATTTAATGAATTAGAGAATTTATATAAATAATGATTAAATAGTTTTATTATTATTTATTTCTACTACCGGCTTAATATTGAACCTACAGGGTCACACCATAAAAGAGAATGATTTAATGGTGGAGGAATTAATTAATAATGGCTGATAATTATTTATTTATGAAATAAATAATTAATTGGCAAATTTAATAATTGATTAAATGAGATTTAATTGATTATAAATTAATTAAGAAAAGGTTCTTAATACTATTAATTAAGAATTTAATTTTTGGAAATTAAATCAAGTGAGAGAATTATTTCTAAAGAGTTTAGAAGAAGGATTATTAATTAAAAGGTGTTTTAATTATTAGTGAGAATAATAAAGGGTTAATAATAATAGTATTTTATGGGAAAATTTTCAGCTGAAAATTTTGCCTATAAATACACTATTATAGACCCTATTTTTGCCTCAACCAAAAAGATTTACAAAACTCTAATTCTCTCCATCTCCTCCTCCTTCATTACATCGTTTTCTTGGTGGATACCGGTGGAGTGCTTCACACTTGAGGAGCAGCTGCTAAGGATCTCCGTTCATCATTTTTGGATCGCCATTAAAGACCTCCATCTTTCCATTAACGTAAATCTTCTTAAGGTAAACATACTGAACTACAAATTAAATATTATTTTTCGCATGGATCCTGCGGAGGGTTTCGTTTTTCTTTTTAGATTTAAATTTACATTTTCGCTGCGTTTATGTGCTAAAAACCCTTCAATGGCATCAGAGCTACTTGCGAAAAGTTTTTAATTCATTTATGTGTTTAACTGTTTTTGATATATGAGCATGTACGTGATTCGCCATGATTTGATGTTGATATAATATGCTTATATATGTATGGTTTTGAATATATGAGATTCATGTGAGTTGTATAATCATAAGATGATTATGTAATCTGTATATATACTGATATATACATGATTTAGGTTTGTTCTAATTATGAGAATCATATTAGATACGGATTCTGAATTGGCTGCTGCAGATTTGCTGAAATCTGGGTCTGGAGTCCGATTTACGCAAACGAATATCCTATTCCATAGGTAAACGAGCGTCTAAACAAAACTGATAGCTAAAAGTATCAACGACTCGTCTATAAGGCGTTTGACATTTTTTACTCCCCATAAACAGTGATTCTTGTTTTTCTGATTTGATTCTGATTTTTCTGATTTTTGTCATATTTTCTTTTTATGATTAGATCATGGATAATATGATATGTTAAGCTCAGATTATGTGTTTTAACATGCTTTTATGTGTTGTATGAGCATGGTGGATGGTTATGGCCTTTCGACCTTAGTGTAATGGTTTTGGTTTTGGTTTTAAATACGACTTGCATGTCGTCAATCTTTGTAATCATAAATCTCGAATGTAACTCGAGTTATTCTTGTAAGTTCATTAGATTAGTTTTACTTTCAATCTATGTAATGTAATTGAAGACTCAAGAAGGCTATCCAATGGAGGTGATACAAAAAAGAAGACGAGCATACAAGAAGTCTAAACAAAGAAGAAGACTTATGTAATAAGTAGTTGTATTTATTTCCATCACCATATTAGATTGACCTTGATCTTTATCATGAGCTTGATAAAGATCATAGGATGGGGCCATAACCAAACACATTTACTTTATTGCACTTTACATTTACTTGTTTATTTATTTTTATATATGAGATATATGCCTATGTTTACCATGCGATGATAGATTTAGGTGAACATAAATCAATATAAGGCGTGCTCTAGAAAATCTAGAATAAGAATCGTTTCTTGCCTTAACAATAAATATTATGAATACGATCATGAGATTCTTGTGTTTATGAAACACGTAATTGAATATGAATTTTCAATATTGAGAGAAAGGATGATTCTGTCAACAACAGATTTCTATTTGTAAGAAAGGGTTATTAAATGACGCCTCTTGACAATGCTCCACCCGATCTGGAAATCATCTGATTATCGATTATTGATTTGAAATATTTAATTTAAAAGGAAGAATCTCTTTATAATATGATTATGATTGTAACGTAATATAATCCCTCTAAAATTAAATTATATCAAGTAGTAATTAGCCAATGACACAACGGGCTTGTGTCGGTCATAGCCTTACAACATGGTAGAAAGTGGTTCTTATTTTTAAATCATTATCGTTTCGTGCTACACCCGAGGGCTTTGATTTCGAAATAAGAAATACTTGTCTATTACATAGAGATGTGTACATTGAATTAGAATCTAAAGGTCGGTACGTGCTACAGCCGTGGGCCGTTGGAGACTGATTCAATTGTACGAAATGTTGGATTAGACTTGACTTAGAATATTGAGTTTGTCGTGCCACAGCCGTGACTCAATTATTCAAGAGCCTAAACTTATATTAGGTAATAACATAAGATGTAATTGATAAGAGTCGTCTGCCTATTGAACATCACATGACGTTTCGTGTCACAGTCGAGGTTGTGTGATGAAATGTAGGATCCCTATTCCCAATAGCATTATGAATGCTTAAATTTCACTTAGGGGGTTGAAAAAATTAGATAAACTAGTGGGAGACACTTATGAATAATGACCTGATTCATATAGTGTTTTGAAATGAAATTGAATATTTGCTAAGTGTTGTTATGTGTTTATTCGTCATGTCTTCTGCACTATCACTTCGGAGCATACTAGATGCTCACAAGTTGACTGGTCCTAATCTAGCTGTTTGTTTTCACTGTAACAAGTTGGGGCACTGGAAGAGAAACTGCAAGGTTTACCTTGCAGAATTGAAGAAGAAGGGTAGTGAGACTACCGCTTCTGATTCAGGCATGTTCATGATCGAATCTAATATGTCACTAGGTCAAATTTCTACTTGGGTATTAGATACCGCCTGTGGTTCTCATATTTGCAATTCGTTGCAAGGACTAAAGGGAAGTAGGACTCTTGAAAAAGATGAGGTGATTCTACGTATGGGCAATGGAGCAAGGGTTGCGGCCATATCTGTAGGATCATTTAGTTTACATATGCCTACGGGTAAGACTATTATTTTGAATAATTGTTATTACGTTCCCTCTATTGTGAGGAATATTGTTTCTATTCCTTTGTTGGATTTGGATGGTTTTTCATTTATTATTAAGAATAATGAATGTTCTATTCTTAGAGATAATGTTCTTTATGGACGTGGTATTTTAAATAATGGTCTGTATGTATGTGACGTAGAGCATGATTTACTTCAGATTGAACAAAATAATAAAAGACAACGAGATGATGAAAATCTGACCTATTTATGGCACTGTAGGCTAGGTCATATTAGTGAAAATAGACTACGGACATTGCATAAGGAAGGGTTACTTGACCCCTTTGATTTTGAATCATATCCTACATGCGAGTCTTGTCTATTGAGTAAAATGACCCAATCTCCATTTAGTGGACATGGAGAGAGGGCTGCAGATTTGCTAGGATTGGTACACACAGATGTATGTGGACCAATGTCTACGCAAGCCATGGGTGGATTTTCATACTTCATTACTTTCACAGATGATAAATCTACATTCGGATATGTGTATTTAATGAAACACAAGTCTGAAGCCTTTGAAAAGTTCAAAGAATATAAACATGAAGTGGAGAAACAAACCAAACATAGTATTATAACTCTTCGATCAGATCGAGGTGGTGAATACTTGAATGGAGAGTTTCTAGATTATCTCAAAGAAAATGGTATAGTCTCCCAGTGGACTCCTCCATATACTCCACAGGTGAATGGGGTATCTGAAAGGAGAAATCAAACTTTGTTAGACATGGTTCGGTCCATGATGAGCTATGCGAATCTTCCAGTATTCCTATGGGGTTATGCATTGGAAACCTCAGCATATTTACTGAATAAGGTGCCTTCCAAATCTGTTCCTCAAACTCCATATGAGATATGGAAAGAGGAAACCGAGTCTTAAACACGTTAAGATTTGGGGATGTCCAGCTTATGTCAAGAAAGTTGACCCAGATAAGCTGGAATCTCGATCCGTAAAATGTAATTTTATGGGATATCCTAAAGAGACTTTAGGATATTACTTTTACACCGATCATCGGGTGTTTGTCTCCAGACATGCTACCTTCTTGGAAAAGCAGTTTATCCTTGAAGGAAACAATGGGAGCAAAATTGAACTTGATGAAGTTCAAGAAGCACAAACTACTACTGATCAAGTGGAAACACCTGTTCAGACTGAACAACCTGCTGTGGAACAGCCCATTTGTAGGACATGGAGAGTGTCTCGCCAACCTGAGAGGTATTATGGCCTTGTCATTAAGAATGACAATGAGTTGTAAATCATTGATGATGATGACCCTGTGACCTATAATGAGGCTATGAGTAGTGTTGACTCAGAGAAATGGCATAGTGCCATGATATCCGAAATGAAATCTATGTATACCAACCAAGTATGGACTCTGGTTGAGGCGCCTGAAGGTGTTAAGCCTATTGGGTGCAAGTGGGTATACAAAAGAAAGATTGGAGCAGATGGCCAGGTGGAGACCTATAAGGCCAGGCTCATGGCAAAAGGATTCCAACAAAGGCAAGGGATTGACTTTGATGAAACTTTTTTGCCTGTAGCCCTGTTAAAATCAATTCGGATTTTGCTTGCGATTGTTGCTTACTACGACTATGAGATATGGCAAATGGACGTGAAAACGACCTTCCTCAATGGGGAACTTGAGGAGGAAGTGTATATGACACAGCCAGAGGGTTTTCTTTCCAAGGGAAATGAACACCTAGTGTGTAAGCTGCTGCGAACCATATATGGTTTAAGGCAAGCTTCTCGTAGATGGAACATCCGTTTTGATGAGACAATTAAAGAGTTTGGTTTTATCAAAAACATAGATGAACCATGTGTCTACAAGAAGGTTAGTGGGAGTGCGGTAACATTTCTTGTATTGTATGTGGATGACATACTTCTTATAGGAAATGATATACCGATGCTACAATCAGTCAAAGTATGGCTATCAAAGAACTTCATCATGAAGGACTTGGGAGAAGCATCCTACATTCTCGGTATAAAGATCTATAGAGATAGATCTAGAAGAATGATAGGTCTTACCCAGGGTACATACATCCAGAAAGTGCTTAAAAGGTTTAGCATAGAAAACTCCAAAAGAGGTGTCATACCGATGAGCCATGGAGTGTCCCTTTCCGAAAAATGTCTCCTAAGACACCTGAGGAAAGAGAGCGTATGAGTAAGATTCCTTATGCTTCAGCAATAGGATCTATCATGTACGCGATGTTGTGTACAAGGCCTGATGTTGCTTATTCAATTAGTGTGACGAGCAGATATCAGTCCAATCCAGGTGAAGACCACTGGAAAGCAGTGAAAAACATCATTAAGTACTTGCGAAGGACTCATGACATTTTTCTTGTTTTTGGTGGTGAATCTGAGTTAAAAATAGATGAGATGTCAACGTCGAGAGAGTTGACACACATAACAACGTAGCAGACCCACTCACAAAGCCACTTTCTCAGAGTCACTTTGATCGTCATAAAGACAAGATGGGTATTAGATACCAGAGTGATTGGCTTTAGTACAAGTGGGAGATTGAAAGAGATATATCCTAAGTCCAACCAGGTATGAGGATTTAGGAATAACTTTTATGTAATTTGTTTTGATTTCATTGATATTAATAAAAGACTTGTTTTGTTTTTATTGCGGGCTCTATCTATTTAAATGTTTAAATAAGATATACCACAGTTTAGAGTAAAGCTTTTTATGGATTGTGATGAGATCATAATAATGAGACCTAAAAGATGATAACTCTAAACTTAAAGAATTCCTGGTCGTAGGATTACTAACTGGTAATTAATAATACGCAAAGATCGGTACATACTATGCTTGCTTCATTATGAAGGATGTTGTTCTCATAGACATTTGTGTGGTGACACTATAGCTAGTATGTAGGTGCTTATTATAGAATAAGTTCACTGAACATGACTCACACAGCTGAACAACTGATGGAGTTCACTCACGTGTCAGCAGTTGTTCACATAGTGATAGTTGTACAAGTATCCTTAGACTTGAGGTCATCATAGTCATCTTGTGTACACTGAACTATGCTTTGGTTTAGTTCTTAGTCTCAAGGGACAATTATAAGGGCTCTACTGGATATAGGAATTTGTACACGAAGATAGTGTATGATCAATAAAGGATCTACCCCTTCCAGTGAAGGAAGAGAATGTTCAATGCTGATCCACTTATGCTAGTTCAGGAATCTCTGGCCAGAGTGAATGAAATTAGAAAGGAGTTTCTAATTTACATTAAATAGAACTAAGCATAGTGAATGGGAAAGCAAGTGATTAAATAAGATAGGCTTGACACAAGTTCTATGCCTTGTATTTAATCGTTACATTGCAGGGTTGAAGGAATTGATTGTACGGTAACTAGTCACTGAATAGGTTCTTGGTATTCTAAGCAGTGAATTCGTAGTATCCGGATAGTCGCGATATGCTGAGAAGTATCCCTCACGATGTAGAATAAATATGATTAATTAATTAATCATATTTAATGAATTAGAGAATTTTATATAAATAATGATAAAATAGTTTTATTATTATTTATTTCTACTATCGGCTTAATATTGAACCTACATGGTCACACCATAAAAGAGAATGATTTAATGGTGGAGAAATTAATTAATAATGACTGATAATTATGTATTTATGAAATAAATAATTAATTGGCAAATTTAATAATTGATTAAATGAGATTTAATTTATTATAAATTAATTAAGAAAAGGTTCTTAATATTATTAATGAAGAATTTATTTTTTGGAAATTAAATCAAGTGAGAGAATTATTTCTAAAGAGTTTAGAAAAAGGATTAATAATTAAAAGGTGTTTTAATTATTAGTGAGAATAATAAAGGGTTAATAATAATAATATTTTATGAGAAAATTTTCAGCTGAAAATTTTGCCTATAAATATACTATTATAGACCCTATTTTTGCCTCAACCAAAAAGATTTACAAAACTCTAATTCTCTCCATCTCCTCCTCCTTCATTACATCGTTTTCTTGGTGGATACCGGTGGAGTGCTTCACACTTGAGGAGCAGCTGCTAAGGATCTCCGTTCATCGTTTTTGGATCGCCATTAAAGACCTCCATCTTTCCATTAACGTAAAGCTTCTTAAGGTAAACATACTGAACTACAAATTAAATATTATTTTTCGCATGGATCCTGCGGAGGGTTTCATTTTTTTATAAGATTTAAATTTATGTTTTCGCTGCGTTTATGTGCTAAAAACCCTTCAATGGTATCAGAGCTACTTGCGAAAAGTTTTTAATTCATTTATGTGATTAACTGTTTTCGATATATGAGCATGTACGTGATTCGCCATGATTTGATGTTGATATAATATGCTTATATATGTATGGTTTTGAATATATGATATTCATGTGAGTTGTATAATCATAAGATGATTATGTAATCTGTATATATACTGATATGTACATGATTTATGTTTGTTCGAATTATGAGAATCATATTAGATACGGATTCTGAATTGGCTGCTGCAGATTTGCTGAAATCTTGGTCTGGTGTCCGATTTACGCAAACAAATACCCTATTCCATAGGTAAACGAGCGTCTAAACAAAACTGATAGCTAAAACTATCAACGACTCGTCTGTAAGGCATTTGACATTTTTTACTGCCCATAAACAGTGATTCTTGTTTTTCTGATTTGATTCTGATTTTTCTGATTTTTGTCATATTTTCTTTTTATGATAGGTCATGGATAATATGATATGTTAAGATCAGATTATGTGTTTTAACATGCTTTTATGTGTTGTATGAGCATGGTGGATGGTTATGGCCTTTCAACCTTAGTGTATTGGTTTTGGTTTTGGTTTTAAATACGACTTGCATGTCGTCAATCTTTGTAATCATAAATCTCGAATGTAACTCGAGTTATTCTTGTAAGTTCATTAGATTAGTTTTACTTTCAATCTATGTAATGTAATTGAAGACTCAAGAAGGCTATCCAATGGAGGTGATACAGAGAAGAAGACGAGGCATACAAGAAGTCTAAACAAAGAAGAAGACTTATGTAATAAGTAGTTGTATTTATTTCCATCACCATATCAGATTGACCTTGATCTTTATCATGAGCTTGATAAAGATCATAGGATGGGGCCATAACCAAACACATTTACTTTATTGCACTTTACATTTACTTGTTTATTTATTTTTATATATGAGATATATGCCTATGTTTACCATGCGATGATAGATTTAGGTGAACATAAATCAATATAAGGCGTGCTCTAGAAAATCTATAATAGGAATTATTTCTTGCCTTAACAATAAATATTATGAATACGATCATGAGATTCTTGTGTTTATGAAACACGTAACTAAATATGAATTTTCAATATTGAGAGAAAGGATGATTCTGTCAACAACAGATTTCTATTTGTAAGAAAGGGTTATTAAGTGACGCCTCTTGACAATGCTCCACCCGATCTGGAAATCATCTGATTATCGATTATTAATTTGAAATATTTAATTTAAAAGGAAGAATCTCTTTATAATATGATTATTATTGTAACGTAATATAATCCCTCTAAAATTAAATAATATCAAGTAGTAATTAGCCAATGACACAACGGGCTTGTGTCGGTCATAGCCTTCCAACATGGTAGAAAGTGGTTCTTATTTTTAAATTATTATCATTTCGTGCTACACCCGAGGGCTTTGATTTCGAAATAAGAAATACTTGTCTATTACATAGAGATGTGTACATTGAATTAGAATCTAAAGGTCGGTATGTGCTACAGCCGTGGGCCGTTGGAGACTGATTCAATTGTACGAAATGTTGGGTTAGACTTGACTTAGAATATTGAGTTTGTCATGCCACAGCCGTGACTCAATTATTCAAGAGGCTAAACTTATATTAGGTAATAACATAAGATGTAATTGACAAGAGTCGTCTGCCTATTGAACATCACATGACGTTTCGTGTCACAGTCGAGGTTGTGTGATGAAATGTAGGATCCCTATTCCCACTAGCATTATGAATGCTTAAATTTCACTTAGGGGGTTGAAAAAATTAGATAAACTAGTGGGAGACACTTATGAATAAAGACCTGATTCATATAGTGTTTTGAAATGAAATTGAATATTTGCTAAGTGTTGTTATGTGTTTATTCGTCATGTCTTCTGCACTATCACTTCGGAGCATACTAGATGCTCACAAGTTGACTGGTCCTAATTTAGCTGTTTGTTTTCACTGTAACAAGTTGGGTCACTGGAAGAGGAACTGCAAGGTTTACCTTGCAGAATTGAAGAAGAAGGGTAGTGAGACTACCGCTTCTGATTCAGGCATGTTCATGATCGAATCTAATATGTCACTAGGTTAAATTTCTACTTGGGTATTAGATACCACCTGTGGTTCTCATATTTGCAATTCGTTGCAAGGACTAAAGGGAAGTAGGACTCTTGAAAAAGATGAGGTGATTCTACGTATGGGCAATGGAGCAAGGGTTGCGGCCATATCTGTAGGATCATTTAGTTTACATATGCCTACGGGCAAGACTATTATTTTGAATAATTGTTATTACGTTCCCTCTATTGTGAGGAATATTGTTTCTATTCCTTTGTTGGATTTAGATGGTTTTTCATTTATTATTAAGAATAATGAATGTTCTATTCTTAGAGATAATGTTCTTTATGGACGTGGTATTTTAAATAATGGTCTGTATGTATGTGACGTAGAGCATGATTTACTTCAGATTGAACAAAATAATAAAAGACAATGAGATGATGAAAATCTGACCTATTTATGGCACTGTAGGCTAGGTCATATTAGTGAAAATAGACTACGGACATTGCATAAGGAAGGGTTACTTGACCCCTTTGATTTTGAATCATATCCTACATGCGAGTCTTGTCTATTAGGTAAAATGACCAAATCTCCATTTAGTGGACATGGAGAGAGGGCTGCAGATTTTCTAGGATTGGTACACACAAATTTATGTGGACCAATGTCTACGCAAGCCATCGTGGATTTTCATACTTCATTACTTTCACAGATGATAAATCTACATTCGGATATGTGTATTTGATGAAACACAAGTCTGAAGCCTTTGAAAAGTTCAAAGAATATAAACATGAAGTGGAGAAACAAACCAAACACAGTATTATAACTCTTCGATCAGATTGAGGTGGTGAATACTTGAATGGAGAGTTTCTAGATTATCTCAAAGAAAATGGTATAGTCTCCCAGTGGACTTCTCCATATACTCCACAGTTGAATGGGGTATCTGAAAGGAGAAATCAAACTTTGTTAGCCATGGTTCGGTCCATGATGAGCTATGCGAATCTTCCAGTATTCCTATGGGGCTATGCATTGGAAACCTCAGCATATTTACTGAATAAGGTGTCTTCCAAATCTGTTCCTCAAACTCCATATGAGATATGGAAAGAAAGGAAACTGAGTCTTAAACACGTTAAGATTTGGGGATGTCCAGCTTATGTCAAGAAAGTTGATCCAGATAAGCTGGAATCTCGATCCGTAAAATGTAATTTTGTGGGATATCCTAAAGAGACTTTAGGGTATTACTTTTACACCGATCATCGGGTGTTTGTCTCCAGACATGCTACCTTCATGGAAAAGCAGTTTATCCTTGAAGGAAATAGTGGGAGCAAAATTGAATTTGATGAAGTTCAAGAAGCACAAACTACTACTGATCAAGTGGAAACACCTGTTGAGACTGAACAACCTTCTGTAGAACAGCCCATTCGTAGGACAGGGAGAGTGTTTCGCCAACCTGAGAGGTATTATGACCTTGTCATTAAGAATGACAATGAGTTGTAAATCATTGATGATGATGACCCTGTGACCTATAATGAGGCTATGACTAGTGTTGACTCAGAGAAATGGCATAGTGCCATGATATCCGAAATGGAATCTAGGTATACCAACCAAGTATGGACTCTGGTTGAGGCGCCTGAAGGTGTTAAGCCTATTGGGTGCAAGTGGGTATACAAAAGAAAGATTGGAGCAGATGGCCAGGTGGAGACCTATAAGGCCAGGCTCGTGGCAAAAGGATTCCAACAAAGGCAAGGGATTGACTTTGATGAAACTTTTTCGCCTATAGCCCTGTTAAAATCAATTCGGATTTTACTTGCGATTGTTGCTTACTACGACTATGAGATCTGGCAAATGGACGTGAAAACGACCTTCCTCAATGGGGAACTTGAGGAGGAAGTGTATATGACACAGCCAGCGGGTTTTCTTTCCAAGGGAAATGAACACCTAGTGTGTAAGTTGCTGCGAACCATATATGGTGTAAGGCAAGCTTCTCGTAGATGGAACATCCGTTTTGATGAGACAATCAAAGAGTTTGGTTTTGTCAAAAACATAGATGAACCATATGTCTACAAGAAGGTTAGTGGGAGCGCGATAACATTTCTTGTATTGTATGTGGATGACATACTTCTTATAGGAAATGATATACCGATGCTACAATCAGTCAAAGTATGGCTATCAAAGAACTTCACCATGAAGGACTTGGGAGAAGCATTCTACATTCTCGGTATGAAGATCTATAGAGATAGATCTAGAAGAATGATAGGTCTTACCCAAGGTACATACATCCAGAAAGTGCTTAAAAGGTTTAGCATGGAAAACTCCAAAAGTGGTTTCATACCGATGAGCCATGGAGTGTCCCTTTCCGAAAAATGTCTCCTAAGACACCTGAGGAAAGAGAGCGTATGAGTAAGATTCCTTATGCTTCAGCAATAGGATCTATCATGTACGCGATGTTGTGTACAAGGCCTGATGTTGCTTATTCAATTAGTGTGACGAGCAGATATCAGTCCAATCCAGGTGAAGACCACTAGAAAGCAGTGAAAAACATCCTTAAGTACTTGCGAAGGACTCAGGACATTTTTCTTGTTTTTGGTGGTGAATCTGAGTTAAAAATAGAGGAGATGTCAACGTCGAGAGAGTTGACACACATAACAACGTAGGAGACCCACTCACAAAGCCACTTTCTCAGAGTCACTTTGATCGTCATAAAGACAAGATGGGTATTAGATACCAGAGTGATTGGCTTTAGTACAAGTGGGAGATTGAAAGAGATATGTCCTAAGTCCAATCATGTATGAGGATTTAGGAATAACTTTTATGTAATTTGTTTTGATTTCATTGATATTAATAAAAGACTTGTTTTGTTTTTACTGCGGGCTCTATCTATTTAAATGTTTAAATAAGATATACCACAGTTTAGAGTAAAGCTTTTTATGGATTATGATGAGATCACAATAATGAGACCTAAAAGATGATAACTCTAAACTTAAATAGTTCCTGGTCGTAGGATTACTAACTGGTAATTAATAATCCCCAAAGATCGGTAAATACTATGCTTGCTTCATTATGAAGGATGTCTGTTCTCATAGACATTTGTGTGGTGACACTATAGCTAGTATGTAGGTGCTTATTATAGAATAAGTTCATTGAACATGACTCACACAGCTGAACAACTGATGGAGTTCACTCACGTGTCAGCAGTTGTTCACATAGTGATAGTTGTACAAGTATCCTTAGACTTGAGGTCATCATAGTCATCTTGTGTACATTGAACTATGCTTTGGTTTAGTTCTTAGTCTCAAGGGACAATTATAAGGGCTCTACTGGATATAGGAATTTTGTACACGAAGATAGTGTATGATCAATAAAGGATCTACCCCTTCCAGTGAAGGAAGAGAATGTTCAATGCTGATCCACTTATGCTAGTTCAGGAATCTCTGGCCAGAGTGAATGAAATTAGAAAGGAGTTTCTAATTTACATTAAATAGAACTAAGCATAGTGAATGGGAAGGCAAGTGATTAAATAAGATAGGCTTGACACAAGTTCTATGCCTTGTATTTAATTGTTACATTGCAGGGTTGAAGGAATTGATTGTACGGTAACTAGTCACTGAATAGGTTCTTGGTATTCTAAGCAGTGAATTTGTAGTATCCGGATAGTCGCGATATGCTGAGAAGTATCCCTCACGATGTAGAATAAATATGATTAATTAATTAATCATATTTAATGAATTAGAGAATTTATATAAATAATGATAAAATAGTTTTATTATTATTTATTTCTACTACCGGCTTAATATTGAACCTACATGGTCATACCATAAAAGAGAATGATTTAATGGTGGAGGAATTAATTAATAATGACTGATAATTATTTATTTATGAAATAAATAATTAATTAGCAAATTTAATAATTGATTAAATGAGATTTAATTGATTATAAATTAATTAAGAAAAGGTTCTTAATATTATTAATGAAGAATTTAATTTTTGGAAATTAAATCAAGTGAGAGAATTATTTCTAAAGAGTTTAGAAAAAGGATTAATAATTAAAAGGTGTTTTAATTATTAGTGAGAATAATAAAGGGTTAATAATAATAATATTTTATGAGAAAATTTTCAGCTGAAAATTTTGCCTATAAATATACTATTATAGACCCTATTTTTGCCTCAACCAAAAAGATTTACAAAACTCTAATTCTCTCCATCTCCTCCTCCTTCATTACATCGTTTTCTTGGTGGATATCGGTGGAGTGCTTCACACTTGAGGAGCAGCTGCTAAGGATCTCCGTTCATCGTTTTTGGATCGCCATTAAAGACCTCCATCTTTCCATTAACGTAAAGCTTCTTAAGGTAAACATACTGAACTACAAATTATATATTATTTTTCGCATGGATCCTGCGGAGGGTTTCGTTTTTTTTTAAGATTTAAATTTACGTTTTCGCTGCGTTTATGTGCTAAAAACCCTTCAGTTGCTCCCCCTCAACATGTTCGGGATCATTAGTACAGTGATTATCTTCAGAATCTGAAGGAGTGTCAGGATTTGGATCATCGGGATTTGATAGTTCATTAGAGTTTGATCCAGATTCCAATAATGCATTTTCATTTGCAAAGATTAAGCTTTCATGAGTGTCGTCTTTAAAACCAGGAATCTTCTTATCATCGAAACATACATTTATGGAGACTACTACAGTATATGTTCTCAGATTGAACACTCTGTATGCTTTTGATGGTGAGTATCCAACAAAGATTCCTTCATCAGCCTTTGATTCAAATTTTCCAAGCTGATCAGTATGAGTTCTCAAAACAAAGCACTTACATCCAAATACATGAAGATGTTTGAGACTAGGCTTCTTTTCTTTTATCATTTGATAAGGAGTAACACCATGTTTGTTTATCAGAGTGATATTCTGAGTATAACATGTTGTGTTTACTGCTTCAACCTAAAAGTAAGTGGGTAGTTTTGCTTCCTCTAGCAGAGTTCAGCCAGCTTCAATCAAGGTTCTATTCTTCCTTTCAACAACACCATTTTGCTGAGGTTTACCAGGAGCTGAGAATTTTTGCTCTATACCTTTGTACTTGCAGAATTCCTCCATCTTTGAGTTCTGGAATTCAGTACCATTATCACTTTTCAGGATTTTAACTTTGTGAGTAGATCCATTTTCAATTTGTCTTATGTGGTCCAGAAGAATTTCTGTAGTTTCATCCTTCTTGTGTAGAAAATAGACCCATGTATATCTAGTGAAATCATCAACAATTACAAGTGTGTACCTTTTCTTGTTGATGGACATTATGTTCGCTGGTCCAAAAAGGTCCAGGTGCAGCATATGATATGGCTCAGAGATAGAGAATTCTGTTTTGCTTTTGAAAGATACTCTTCTTTGTTTAGAATTTTGGCAAGCGTCACAAAGACTATCACTTGAGTATAGCATGTTTGGCAATCCTCTTACAAGCTGCTTCTTGGCAAGTTCATTAATTGAGTTGAATTTGAGATGTGAGAGCTTCTTATGCCAGTTCCAGCTCTCATCTACTGATGCCTTAGAGATAAGGCAAGTAGCTTCCTTTTCAAGACTCTCATGTAGCCTTGCTTCATAAATGTTACCATGTCTGTATCCTATCAAGACAATTTTCTTTGACTTGTTATGAACAACTTCACAGTGTGAGTCATAGAATACCACATGATAACCTCTGTCAGTGATTTGACTGATGCTTAGAAGATAATGCTTCAGTCCATCCACCAGAGCTATATTCTCTATTGCCACCCTTCCAATTATCAGGTTGCCATATCCCAAAGTATGTCCTACATTTTTATCTCGATAAGATACATCTGGGCCAGCCTTCTTCTCAAATTCTGACAGTAGGGATTTATTTCCAGTCATGTGTCCTGAACATCCACTATCCAAGACAAGTGTATTTTTCTTGTTGCCCTGTAATTAGAAGAATAATTAATTAGAAGGATTTTTAAGGACCCACACTTGGTGGGCCCTCTTTTTGGACAACTTAAGCCATTGTGTGTCAGGAGTACTTTTGACAGTCTTTCCTTTGTCAAGATTTGTCTTGTCAGAAGCAAATTTAGTAAAACCAAAAGAATTAATCACACAAGCAACTTTATTAAACTTAGGCAAAGGTTCATAGTAATTGTGATACAACTTGTGATGAGAACTACAAGTATAAATTGAATGTCAACTACTACCACAATGAAAACAAGGATTTTGTGGTTTATAAAGTACTGATCTACCCCTAACATCAGACTCAAGAATAGCAGTTTTCCTTTTCTTATTCCTCCTACAATCAATAGCAAGATGATTATTATTTCCACAGTTTAAACAAGTTTTCCTAGGAGCATTGGGAACAACCTTGTAATTTGAATCCTTAGATATACCTTGCTTACTATTCCTGTTTCTTTTAGGACTTTTTGATTGAGGTTTATCAGTAGCCTCAGATATTTTCTTTTTTAATTATCTTGCTGACAAAAGTCCTAAGTTCTTTTCTTTCTTAGCAGACATACTGGTTTCTTTACTTTCCTTTCTTAGAGTTTTATCACTTACCAGTTTTTCTTGTGATACTGATGTTGAACCCTTCTTAAAAGTGGATTTGGGTTCATCAGCTTCTGAAGAGATAAACTTAACAGGAGTTTTAAGAGTAATTTTATTTTCAGTGTCAACATCCTTAACTCCATCTTTATAGCCTAAGCATTTTTCTAGTTTTTCTTTGAGATTATCTCATGAACCTTTTTGCCTGAAACAGTCCAGGCTTTAAGAGTTTTTTCTCTCATTTTCTAACATACTGTATCTAGCCTCAAGAATCTTAACTGAATGTTTAGCTCTCTCACATTCTTTCTTCAAATCTATTTGATTTATTAAGTCAGATTCTAACTGTTCATTCCTAGTCTTCAGGATCTCAATTTCAGTTATAAGTCTATTATTTTCTAGAGTCTTATTCTTAAAATTACCATGCAAAGATTTAAGAATAGATTTTAATTCAGATATGTTTTCAGTATCAAAAGAGAAGAAAGGAGTTTGTACCTTAGGCTCAAAAGCAACAGGATCATCAAGACTAGCCATCAGTGCATAGCATGTGTCTTCATCTTCAGAATCAGAGGAGTCCACCCAATTCTTGCTCTATGTGATCAGGGCTTTGCTCTTCCCTTTGTCATGCTTTGTTTTCTTGCACTCTGTGGCAAAGTGACCAGGTTCATCACAATTGTAGCATTTGATCTTTGTCCTGTCTACCTTCCCAACTCTAGAGTCCTTTCCATCTTTTCTCCCAGTTGACTTCCTTTCACCTGTAAACTTCTTCCTGAAGCTTCTGTTGTTCTTGGACTTCCTGAACTGCATCCTCCTGAAGCCCTTAACCAGCAATGCTGCCATTTGCATGACATCAGAATCTGTTATGTTCTCATCAGTTTCAGAATCAGTATCATCATCAGGATTTGATGATGAATCATCAGTATTTGATTCTGGCAAATTGTTCTTCTTTCTTGCAGCTCTAACAAACTTTTCTCTTGAAGCTTTATCTTTCACTTTCAAAGCAACAGATTTCCCTTTGTTGCTTTTCCTCTCTCTCCTTTGCTGAACTTCCAAATCATGAGTTTTCAGCATGCCATAGACTTCATCCAGAGTAATTACTTCTAGATCATACTGATGTCGATTGAAGTCTGAGTCTCCCATTCTTCATTCAAGGCTCTCAGAAACTTGGTGTTTGAATCCTCTCGATCATACACCTTTCCCACCAAAGACAGATTTTTTAGCAGAGTCAGAAATCTGTCATAGATTTCAGTGAGACTTTCATCAGGATTGGCCTCAAAGTGTTCATATTCTTGAATCAGAACAACCCTTCTGTTCTTCTTGATGGCCATGGTTCCTTGACATTGAGTTTCAAGAGCATCCCAGATCTCTTTGGAAGTCTTGTAGGCTATAACCCTGTTTGACATCACAGAATCAAGACTGTTATGCAAAATGTTTCTTACCTTTGCATCTTTCCGCACAACTACTTTCTTTTCTGGTGTCCATTATGTCTTCTCCTTCAGTTGATAATGTTCAACAACCGTAGGAATTGCAGGCACCAGTTTTGTTGGCATGAAGGGTCCATCATTGATTACGTCTAGATAATATGGATCTGTAGCTTCCAGGTACATGAGCATCTTCACCTTCCATGTTGGATATTCAGTCTTTTTCAGGATGGGAATTTTAATGCTTTCATACTTGTTCAGAGACATGTTTAGATCGTTTCTAATTGTAAATTTATCAGTGAGCTCTGCTACCAATTGTTGCTCAGTAAAGAAACAATTATTTAAGGGGGGTTGGATACAATTGTATAAATGTTTCGAACAAGTAATAAAATATAACAGCTTTTTATATTTCTGATAAAAACTGTTACAAAATCCTCTCAAAAAATACTGATGTTCTTGAGAGCTGCTAGGTCGAATGATCCTCGAGTGTGATTCCACTAAGTGATGACCTAAACTATGTTTATATACTACACAGCTACAACAGATTAATCTAAGATATGAATTATCAAAAACTAACTGAAATTGATACATATCTTAAACTAAACAAATAAAGTCCTATAACTCAGACGTAACAGATATCTGCTTCATATTATAAGGAACAGAACAAATCCTCTAATGCTGACTGTCTTCATATACTGATGTCATACAAATACTGATGACATACCAAATCCTGACGGTACATCAGATCCTGATGACATCCGAACAGCCAAATCCTGAGCTTCTTCTGATCATTAAGAATTCAATATATAACATGAAAATATTTGAATATCGTTTTTGTATTTATTGTATTATTGTGTTTAAGTATATTGATGTTGAGAGTTGGATAATTGCGAGTGGATGTTGCGAGTATAGACTTTTATATTGCGGTATGGAATTTGTAGAATTGGTGTATGATATTGTTTGAGATTTCTAGAATTAGAGTCTTTGCATTGCGGTTTTGAATTTGTATTCATAGTTGTGCTTGGAATAACTTATACATACATGAACCATTTTCATGTTTATTGAATTATTTTCATGTTTATTGTTTCAGGATGGATAACATATTGTTGGGTCCAGTTAGTCATGACATTATCTTTGATAACTCCTATCATGTGAGTTCGAATGTTTGGGAGGGACATGAGCGGGGTCCTTTAGAGTGTTATTGTGGGAACAGGAACATGCGTAGGTGGGTTTTTTCTGATGCACAGAAGAACTTGTTGCATAGTATTGGTTTTGGTGTGTTTGCAAATCCGGGTGTGGTTTTGCAGAATGATGTTAGGCTTGTTACGACACTTGTTGAGAGGTGGCGTCTCAAGACCAACACCTTCTTCATGAGACAGGGGGAAATGACAGTGACTTTGGAGGATGTTGGTTATATCTTGGGTTTACCGGTTGCTGGACATGCGTTAGTTGGCGACAGTCTGGATAGTGGTTTGGCATATTTTTCGAGACACTGGTTTGAGTCGTTGGATGAAGACGGGGTGAAGGAGGCATGGGCCAGAGCCAGCGTAAAGTACACATGGTTGTATCAGAGATATGGGAGGGCTGATCCGGGTCCTGATCCGAGGAGGATTTCTATCCACACACAGGCATACTTGCTATTGGTCGTTGGTTCTGTTCTATTTCCTACCAGTAGTAGGAATGTGGTGCACCCGAAGTACATTGGACACCTCCTCTATCTTACGGGTGTGCAGAGATGGTCTTGGGATTCTGCGGTTCTTTCATATCTGTATAGGGGGCTCGAGCATGCAGCACAGAAAGGGGCCAAGAGGATTGCATGTTGTACGTGGTTGTTGCAGCTGTGGGCATATGAGCGATTCTTGATTGGGAGACCTCTTCCGGATCCTATGAGTGATTCATATCCAGTTGCTGAGTTCTGGGCTAGGCCGGTTGAGGAGGTTGTTGATGAGGAGGAGGAGGCGGAGGAGGAGCCTAAGAGGAAGAAAGGGAAGGAGGTGAAAGGGAATCATGGAAGGAGGTTAGGGGGAAGAAGGTGACGGAGGTGAAGGAGGTTAGAGGTAAGGGTAGGGGAAAGGGAGGGAAGGGTAAGGTGCAGGCTGATGTTGTTCCTGATGATCCTATGGATGAGGATGTTCCTGGGACTGGGATTGTTGAGAGGAAATGGGCTATGGGTAGGCGTGATAGTAGATTGCCGCCTCATCATAGTTTGCCACATTATAGAGGCGAGTTTGATGGAGTTGCAGCTGATATTGTGGCATTGACGCTATATGCCCACTTTCACGAGGTGGAGGAGGATTCAGATGGGGATCATAACATATCGGCTGAGGATTGGGAGGCTCATTTCTTTGGTCTTGCCAGGATTTCAGTGATATGCTATGATGTGGTTGAGTATCAACATTCTGATAGGGTGATGAGACAGTTCGGGTTCAGACATGGTATTCCACGGTCACCTGTTAAAATAACAAAGTATAGAAAGCCTATGATTCCGTTTAATCCTTATGACTGACGGGGTTTATGGTTTGTTGAGATTGGTGAGTGGACCCGTTTTAGTCAGCACCCCGAGGTTGGAGTTGCTCATTAGCCAGACGCGGTGGATGACACAGGCTACATGCAGCGGTACTCAGGCATTGTACGGATGCGTGTTGGGAAGCCAAAGCCATTGCCAGAGCCACAGTATAGCACCCGGGAGTTGTTTAACAACTCTCTGGCATTTGACCTTGTAAGTTTGTTAATAATTGTTTCCCCGATATTTTTTAGAATTGTTTCCTCCTTTGCATTATAGTAACATCTGATTATATGCCACAAATGTATTTTGCAGATACAGAAGGGGTTGGCATGTCTGCAAGCTATGGATAATAGCATTCCCCCTGCGTATGAGCAAGAGTTTGGGAGGATTGCCCCTATGTTTCTCGAGCCATACTGTCGATTCATGCAGGATGTTAGGGTCCGACATATATGGCTTCAGTGTTCCAGCATGTTCATCTTTCTCCCGAGGCGATGAGGCCTAGAATTGGAGAGACTCGGGAGGCCTATGTAATTGACATGACACAGCCGTCTCAACAGGTGTCACAGGGCCCAGACATGTGATAAGTGGCATTTTATACCACTTAGAACGTCTTATAATGGCTTGAATTGATGTCTTGAAATCAAGTATTTTGTGTATTTGATGCGCTTTCGAGTGTTTTTGCATTTCAGGGTGTAGCTTGCGTATGCAGGGAGATTTCATCAAAATAAGCCTAGGGAAGTACTTGGGATCAGTCTCGGGGGAATGTGCGAAGAATTCAGCAAAATCAGGAGCAGGAAAATATTTTTTCCAGAAGCATGCCAGGCGCCCGCCTGGGATCTGGGGCGCCGATCTGGGATCTGGGGCACCCGCCTGGGAAGCTGGGGCGGCCGCCCGGAGTCGGGAAATTCAATTCTGATTTTTATTAAGTTGTGTTCTACTGGACTTCTGAGACGGCTGATTCTTGTAGACTTCTATATAAGTAATCTTCAGAGACGTTTCACAACACGAAGTATTCATCAAGCAAGGAGCAAGGAGAGAAGAAAAGAAGACCGTTTTAGCACACCGCAACGAAGAAGAGGAAGCATACGTTAATTTGTGATTATTTTATTCATAGTAACAGTGGATGCTAGTTTTCTTTACTTTGAACTTTAATACTCTTGTGACGTACTCTGGTTTTAATAAATAGTTAGTTAGTTTATATTGTCGTGTTATTATCAAGTTTTCATATGAACCCATGGTGACGATGAGTTCTATCATGGGCTAATCGTGATCATAGGGTCGTAGCGGATTTACTATAAATTTCATTCGTTAATTGTTTAATACCTTGGTTTTTGATGATTGTATGATATCTACTATAGGTTGTGCTTATTTGTCTTGTGTGCGTCGCGAACATATAAATATCATGTTAATCTCTTGTGAAGCGACAGTGAATCTTGAGATTTAGAACTTGCCATGCTAGCATAGGTTCATAAATTGTATGCATGATTAGTGGGTAACTGTAACCGTTTTACTTGCCCTGTGTAATCATAACGAATAACTTGCACTTAAATCGTTATGTTGTCAAATTCTATAGACATATAGGGTCTCAACATAATTGATGCATGTGCAACTTCTATCTTAATTGTTGATGTTTGGTAGAATGGTACTAGTACAACAAAAGTTGGCTAATATCAGTTTCGTGTTGTTCGATTAATATCATCGTCGTTACATGCTAAGGGTAATAACAATGACTATTGAATGAAGTAGTAATGAAGTTATGATCTCATGTGTGTTTAATATTGTTAATTCAAGTAATAATTTAAGTGTTTTATTCTCGTAGTTAATTGTAGTTAATAATTAGTTAATCAACCTTAAGTGTTATTGTCTTCACATTGAGAAGTAATCATACATTGGTGAGTGAGTATTAATTAAATATAATTAGTCTGAGTCTGTGTAGGAACGAACTAGAAATCATTCTATATTACTTGCGAACGCGTATACTTGCATGAATTATTAGCGCGTGTTTTGTGCCTAACAAGTTTTTCGCGCCGCTTCCGGGGACTCGATGTTAATTTGTTTAGTTTATGTACTTGCCATCAGTGGTCATTAGGACTCATTGATTAAGACTTGTTACTTATTGTTTCCGGTTGTGTTTCAGGTACTCTAGCGAGCGTTTATGCAAACACGTTCTCGCACTCGCAAGAGGACATTAGATACAGCTGAGGAGACAGACTCGGTTCTTGATATTCCGGAGAAGATAGATTTTGAAGATTCGGATAAAAAGAGTGAGCAGAAAGAACCGATAATCATGGGTGATCGTATAGTTCCAGCAGCAGATCCAGCTCTTATGGACTTTTCTCGGCCTAAAATTGATGACATTCAGTCAAGCTTCCTTCATCCGGCTATTCAGGCTAATACTTTTGAAATCAAGCCGGGCACTATTCAGATGGTGCAGAATTCTGTTTCTTTCAGAGGTGCTGTGACTGAAGAACCCAACATGCATATCAAGAATTTTGTCGAGATCTGTAATACTTTCAAATATGATGGTGTTACTGATGAGGCTATCAAGCTGAGGCTTTTCCCATTCTCTCTCAGGGATAAAGCTAAGGACTGGTTACATTCTGAACCAGCTGGATCCATCACTACTTGGCAAGATCTTGTGCAAAAGTTTCTGGTGAAGTTTTATCCAATAGCCAAGACTGCAGCTATGAGGAGTGCTCTTACTCAGTTTATGCAGCAACCAACAGAATCTATGTGCGAAGCATGGAAGCGCTATAAGGAGATGTTGAGAAAGTGTCCACATCATGGTATGCCTGACTGGATGGTGATCAATGGGTTCTACAATGGTTTGGGGGCCCAATCTCGGCCCATACTCGATGCAGCAGCTGGAGGCGCCTTTTGGGCCAAAACCTATATTGACGCCTATAATCTTATTGAAACTATGGCTGCAAACGAGCATCAAAACCCAACTCAAAGGATGATGCCTGGGAAGGTAGCCGGTATTTTGGAAGTTGATGCAACCACAGCTATTACAGCACAGCTCCAAGCGCTGTCTATGAAGGTCGATTCTTTAGCCAACTATGGAGTCAATCAGATAGCTATGGTCTGTGAGCTTTGTGCAGGCTCTCATGCTACGGATTAGTGTTCTCTCGTTAATGAATCTGTTCAGTATGTGAACAATTATCAACAACCACAGCAACCTGTGCCAGCTACTTATCATCCTAATAACAGAAATCATCCCAATTTCAGCTGGAGTATTATTCAGAATACTGTTCAGCAACCATATCAGCAAGGTGTAAGTAAACAATTTAATCCACCTGGATTCACGCAACCTCAGCAATATGCTCAAAGGCAATCATATCCTCAACAAGGAGGTGCTGCTCCACCTTCTAGCGCTGATTTCGAGGAGCTAAAGCTATTATGCAAAAGTCAGGTTGTTTCTATCAAGACCTTGGAAAATCAAATCCGTCAAATAGCCAATGTCGTGCTCAATCATCAACCTAGCACACTTCCCAGCGATACTGAAGTGCCAGGCAGGAAGGAAGCTAAAGAACAAGTCAAAGCTATTACCTTAAGGTCTGGAAAAGTTGCTGATGCTGAAAAAGCAAAAAATGAAAGAGCTGAAGTTGTAGATGAAGAAGAGAAGCAAAAGGAAAAAGAGGCGGAACCAAGGAAGACTACTGTTGAACACACTCTGCCTGAGGGTAATACAGGGGAGAAACAGCTCTATCCTCCACCACCTTTTCCTAAGAGATTGCAAAAACAAAAGTTGGATAAGCAATTTGGTAAGTTTATGGAGGTGTTCAAGAAACTTCACATCAACATACCTTTCGTTGAGGCTCTGGAGAAAATGCCTAGTTATGCGAAATTCATGAAGAGTATTCTTTCAAGGAAGGTGAAACTGGATGATCTTGATATCGTTGCTCTAACGGAAGAGTGCAGTGCTGTGCTGCAACAAAAATTACCTCCAAAACTTAAAGATTCTGGTAGCTTCACCATTCCTTGCACCATTGGCAAGTTGTCTTTTGACAAGTACCTTTGTGATTTGGGAGCAAGCATCAATCTGATGTCGTTGTCTATCTTCAAAAAACTGAATTTTCCTGATCCAAAGCCCACCTACATGTCTCTACAATTGGTTGATCATTCTATTACATACCCACGAGGCATCGTGGAAGACGTGTTAGTAAAGATGGATAAGCTCTTCTTCCCTGCAGACTTTGTCATTCTGGATTTCGAGGAAGATAAGAAGATTCCCATAATCTTGGGAAGACCTTTCTTGGCTACAGGACGTACCTTGATAGATGTGCAGAAATGTGAACTTACTATGAGGGTGCAGGATCAGGATGAGACATTCAATATATTCGAGGCAATGAAATTCCCTACAGAAGACGAGGAGTGCTTAAAGGTGGATTTGATTGATTCTGCGGTAACTTCAGAACTTGATCACGTGCTAATGTCTGATGCCTTAGAGAAAGCCTTAATGGGGGAATTTGACAGTGAAGATGAGGAAGGCAATGAGCAACTATAATATCTAAATGCTTCTCCTTGGAGGCGAAAGTTAGATATGCCATTTGAATCTCTGGGTAATACTGATCTCAAGAATGCTAAGGGAAAGTTCAAACCATCTATTAAGGAAGCACCTACTTTGGAGCTTAAACTATTTCCTGAACACTTGAGATATGCTTTTTTAGGTGATGCATCTACTTTGTCTGTTATTATTGCATCTGACCTTTCAGGTAGTGAGGAGGACAAGCTCTTGAGGATCTTGAGAGAATTAAAATTGGCCATCGGATGGACTATAGCAGATATAAAAGGGATCAGCCCTTCGTACTGTATGCATAAAAATTCTGCTAGAAGAAGGTAATAAGCCGACTGTTGAGCAACAGCGAAGACTTAATCCTATCATGAAAGAAGTGGTGAAGAAAGATATTCTAAAGTGGCTGGATGCAGGAATTATATATCCTATTTCTGACAGTTCTTGGGTGAGCCCCGTGTAATGTGTACCTAAGAAAGGAGGTATTACTGTGGTAGCAAATGAGAAGAACGAGCTCATCCCCACTCGAACAGTCACAAGATGGAGGGTATGCATGGATTACAGAAAGTTGAACAAATCCACAAGGAAGGATCACTTCCCTCTTCCATTTATTGATCAGATGCTTGATAGGTTGGCTGGTCATGAGTATTATTGTCTTCTGGATGGCTATTCGGGTTACAATCATATTTGCATTGCACCAAAAGATCAAGAAAAGACTACTTTCACTTGTCCATTTGGCACATTTGCTTTTCGCAGAGTTTCGTTTGGCTTATGTGGTGCACCTACCACTTTTCAGAGATGCATGATGGCTATATTCTCTGATATGATTGGAAATAATGTCGAAGTGTTCATGGACGACTTCTCCGTCTTTGGACATTCGTTTGATGAATGTTTGAGTAATCTTCGTTCGGTGCTCAAAAGGTGTGTGGAAACTAATTTGGTGCTCAATTGGGAAAAATATCACTTCATGGTGTAGCAAGGCATCATTCTTGGGCATAAAATCTCTAGCAAGGTCCTTGAGGTTGATAAGGCCAAGGTGGGGGTCATTGAAAATCTTCTGCCACCTATTTCTGTGAAAGGAATCCATAGTTTTCTTGGTCATGCGGGTTTTTATCGGTGTTTCATCAAGGACTTCTCTAAGATATCTAAGCCATTGTGCAACTTGCTCGAGAAAGATGTGTCTTTCAAATTTGATGATGAATGATTGACAGCATTCGAGACTCTCAAGAAGAGTTTAATAACTGCACCAGTTATAACGGCACCTGATTGGACAGAACCTTTTGAGATGATGTGCGATGCAAGTGATTATGCAGTGGGAGCAGTTCTTGGGCAGCGCAAGAATAATATCTTTCATGTGGTCTACTATGCTAGTAAGACGCTTAATGGAGCTCAATTGAACTATACCACTACTGAGAATGAGCTCTTGGCTATAGTTTTTAGTTTTGAAAAAATTCGATCTTATCTACTTGGGACAAAGGTGACAATATTCACTGATCATGCTGCCATTCGCTATCTGGTCTCAAAGAAGGATTCGAAACCTAGACTTATTCATTGGGTGCTCTTGCTACATGAATTTGAGTTAGAGATCAAGGATCGAAAAGGTACTGAGAATCAAGTAGCTGACCATCTCTCTAGATTGGAGAATCCCGATTTTACTTCACATAATAAGACATTGATCAACGAATCTTTTTCGGATGAGCAGATGTTCGCAGTTCAGGAGGAAGAACCATGGTTCGCAGACATTGTGAACTATCTTGTCAGTAATATAATGCCTCCTAATATGAATACATCTCAAAAGAAGAAGTTTCTGCATGAGGTGAAGTGGTATATGTGGGATGAACCATATTTGTTTAGACAAGGAGCTGACCAGATCATCAGGAGATGTATCCCATTCTGTGAGACGGAGGGGATATTACGAGACTGCCATTCCACAGTTTATGGTGGACATTATGGTGGTGAAAAGACAGCAGCTCGTATTCTGCAAGCAGGTTTTTTCTGGCCTACGTTGTTTAAGGATGCACATCCGTTCGTTTTAAGGTGTGATCGTTGCCAAAGAGTTGGGAATCTTACTAGAAAGGATGAGATTCCTTTAAATGTGATGCTTGAAGTTGAGGTCTTTGATGTTTAGGGAATCGATTTCATGGGACCATTTATCTCGTCCTGCAATAATCAGTACATCTTGCTGGCAGTTGATTATATCTCGAAATGGGTAGAAGTCAAGGCTCTACCGATAAATGATGCAAAGGTAGTGTTGAATTTTCTTCATAAGCAGATATTCACAAGGTTTGGAATGCCACGAGTGATCATAAGTGATGAGGGGTCGCATTTCTGCAACCGTAAGTCCACTTCTATGATGTAGCGCTACAATGTGAATCATCGTATTGCTACTGCCTATCATCCGCAAACTAAAGGTCAAGCTGAAGTGTCTAATAGAGAGATCAAGCGCATTCTAGAGAAAGTTGTTTTTTCGTCAAAAAAAGATTGGTCTTTGAAGCTCGATGAAGCTGTTTGGGCTTATAGAACAGCATACAAGAATCCACTTGGGATGTCCCCGTTTCAACCCGTCTATGGTAAGGGATGTCATTTACCTGCGGAGCTTGAGCATAAGGCGTATTGGGCCTTAAAGAAGTTAAACCTTGATCTAGATGCAGCTGGGAAAAAGCGAATGCTTCATTTAAATGAACTTGATGAATTTCGACTGCAAGCGTACGAGAACAACAAAATGTACAAGGAAAAAGTGAAAAGGTGGCACGAAAGGAAGTTATCTCCTAAGTCATTTGTGCCAGGGAAACAAGTTCTTTTATTCAACTCTCGTCTCTGACTTTTTCCTGGAAATTTGAAATCAAGGTGGTCTGGACCATTTATCGTCAAAACTGTGTTTCCACATGGAGCGGTGGAGATTTTTGAGAACGATCTGGGCCAAGCATTCAAGGTTAATGGTCAGAGATTGAAGCATTATTATGGGGACACGACAAACCGGGAAGTGGTTAGTGCCGTTTTATTGTCAACTTGATCGAGCTACTCTACGTCAAGCTAATGACGTAAAAGAAGCACTTCTTGGGAGGCAATCCAAAATTTGAGACTATAGGAACCCTTAGAAGTTGGTACTCTATCCAAAAACCCAAAAAAAATCAGAAAAAAATGGTCAGAAAAAATTTTCCAGAGACCTCCCGGGCGCCCGCCTGGCAAGCTAGAGCGGCCTCCTGGAAAGCCCGGGCGGCCGCTTGGAGCCCTTCTGTTGAAATTTTTTTCGGCCTTATAAAAAAACAAAAAAACAAGAATACCACCAGCCATAACCCCACTACCCACATTTTTCCTCCTACAAACAATCCACAACCCCACTCCTGTTCTAATTCTAAACCTAAATCCTACCATATATATACACGCAACCTCTCGTATACACTCCCATATACTTTCAACTTACAGACTCTCTCCTACACACAAAACACAACTCTCAAACATTTATTCTCAGTTTCAATGGCCCCAAAGAGATCTCTAATTGTTGATAACAGTAGCACCATTCCTACTGCTGATTCTTCGAGGGGTACTGCTGCAAGGCCCCGATTGGTGGATAGGGCTGCTGAGGAGGAGTATACTAGGCTTCTGACTAAGCCGATTCTGAAGGAGAGGGATTTTTGCCATCAGGGAGGGATGGTGAGTTATTGCCGATGATTGTTGAGAAGTGTGGATTTCTTTTTGTGAGTCGCCGAAGGCGGTCCCGATGAGTGTGGTTCACGAGTTTTATGCGAACGCAAAGGCTGACAAGAATGGGTATACTGTTGTTAGGGGGCTTACGATTGATTACCAGCCCGAAGCGATTCGCCGTGTTATTGGGCAGCGACAAAGAAAACCCGGGGAGGAGAATTGGAATGAGAAGACCCCCGAGGATTTTGATTTGGATTTGATTGTTGATACTCTCTATCAGCCGGGCACGGTGTGGAAGTTTAAGACGGGATCTAACGAGTATTGTTCTTTTCCGGCTGTTGCGATGAATAGGTATGCCCGTGCATGGAATGCCTTTATTTGTGCTAATATTTTGCCTTCTTCGCATGCACATGAGGTTACAGTTGAGAGAGTCAGGTTGTTATGGGGGATCTTGAATGAGGAGTATTATGTAGACCTTGGTGAGTTCATCTACCAAGGGATTTTGAAGTTTTTGAGGGGGAGGACGTAAAGCAACATCCCTTATGCCTCTACTGTCACGAAGCTGTGCAGGGCAGTTGGAGTCCACCGGCCTTCTTATGAGCAGCTGCAGATGTCGGCCGCTCCTATTGATTCATCAACGCTAAATACAATGCAGGAATGGACTGGTGGAGAGCTCGAGGAGCATGGTTTGGGATATCGTCTTCCAGGAGGACGTCCAGCAGCTGGTGCTACGATGGCTAGGCCCAGTCAGGCTCATGATGAGGCAGGTTCTTCTAGAGCCCAGGGAGGTGCTGGTTCAGGGATGGCTGATGCCCAGTATAGGAGGCTATCCAGGAGGATGGATGCGATGTACGAGTCGCAGAGTAGGTTTGCTCAGGAGCTCACCCTAGCACTTGGGATTACTTTCAGAGGCCTTGGAGCCGACATCCAGTGGCCCGTTTTTGGTGAGGACTCTGCTTATCCACCTCCTGACACTCCACCCTCTGAGGGTGATGATGATGATTTCTCTGAGTAGGTATACCATGTGTTCCTTTCTACTACCTTCAGTGGGGACAGTGAAGATTTTAAGTTTGGGGTGGTAGTTAAGGAGCATATTTGTGTGTGTGTCATGTAGTTGTATATTCATGATAGTTTAGTTCATATAGTTGCATATTTTTTCCATATAATTTTTGAATTTTTTTTATTTTGAATTTTATAGTTTTATTTATCATGTCATTTAGCTCATGCATATACCACGATCCCTTTTGCATTACTTTACCGATTGATTTGTGATATTGATGCGAGTGTAGTGATAGCGTTAGAGTGATGTTGAATCTTGTAGGTTGACATGCATGCTAGAAACACTTGTAATTTCACTAAGTCTTAGAGTATGCTTAAGGACTAGATTGTTGTCATGGTTTGATGGTTTTTGAGGTTAATCTACTGATTATGTTTAGAATTTATGATAGGCTCTTAATGATAAAAGGCATGAAACGATAAAAAATTGGAGTGAAAATTGAAATTCATTTCTAGTCGTGGCTAGGCATCAAATGGCTAGTAGCCGGCTCATATTTTATGCGAGTAGTCTAGGGTTGAGCAATATGGAGCGAAACGCACTTGCTCAGAAATTTGAAAAAAATTCAGAAAAAGAAAAAAGAAAAAAAGGAGAAAAAAAAAGAGAAAAAATATGGTTTAATGCATAATTGATCATGAGTGAGCTCTTTGGTATTCAAGTTATTAAGTTCTTAGGGGGCTTTGTGCCTAGTGACCTAAGGCTTTTATAGTCTGGGATCCGCTAACCTAACGCTCGTTAAATGAATGCCATTGCATAAGTCTTCTGTGGACCTCACTCATTGCACGATCAAATAAGCATTTGTTTATTGTGTTGAATAAAATCATGATTCCGTAATAAGCTCCAGTGATCTTGAAGTGTTATAAGTCATTTTGTGTCTAGAATTTATTCTTCGTATAATCATGTGATTGCCTTGAGGATAATTGAGTTATGATAATTGATCTAGTTTCGAAGCATATTTGTTAAGTATCCGCACACACCATGTTTCTAGTTGTATGTTAGCTTGCGTGATTTGATTGACCTTTAGTCGCCTAATTGCATTTGTTGAGATGTCATGTGTTGGTTGGTTCAGTCATCGCGAGGGGGATCACTGCATTTCATGTAGTCTGCATTCATGCATGTTTTTATTTTGTTTTTGAGTTTGTGACGCTTGAGGACAAGCATCGATTTAAGTTTGGGGGTGTGATAAGTGGCATTTTATACCACTTAGAATGTCTTATAATGGCTTGAATTGATGTCTTAAAATCAAGTATTTTGTGTATTTGATGCGCTTTAGGGTATTTTTGCATTTCAGGGTGTAGCTTGCGTATGCAGGGAGATTTCATCAAAATAAGCCTAGGGAAGTACTTGGGATCAGTCTCTGGGGAATGTGCGAAGAATTCAGCAAAATCAGGAGCAGGAATTTTTTTTTCCAGAAGCCTGCCAGGCGCCCGCCTGGGATCCGGGGCGGCTGCCTGGGAAGCTGGGGCGACCGCCCGGAGTCGGGAATTTCAATTCTGATTTTTATTAAGTCGTGTTCTACTGGACTTCTGAGACGGCTGATTCTTGTCGACTTCTATATAAGTAATCTTCAGAGACGTTTCACAACACGAAGTATTCATCAAGCAAGGAGCAAGGAGAGAAGAAAAGAAGACCGTTTTAGCACACCGTAATGAAGAAGAGGAAGCATACGTTAATTTATGATTCTTTTATTCGTTGTAACAGTGGAAGCTAGTTTTCTTTACTTTAAACTTTAATACTCTTGTGACGTACTCTGGTTTTAATAAATAGTTAGTTAGTTTATATTGTCGTGTTATTATCATGTTTTCATATGAACCCATGGTGACGATGAGTTCTATCATGGGTAATCATGATCATGGGGTCGTAGCGGATTAACTATGGATTTCGTTAGTTAATTGTTTAATACTTTGGTTTGTGATTATTGTATGATATCTAGTACAGGTTGTGCTTATTCGTCTTATGTGCGTCGTGAACATATAAGATAGCCTGTTAATCTCTTGTGAAGCGACAGTGAATCTTGAGATTTAGAACTTGCCATGCTAGCATAGGTTCATGTATTGTATGCATGATTAATGGGTAACTCTAACCGTTTTACTTGCCCTGTGTAATCATAACGAATAACTTGCGCTTAAATCGTTATGTTGTCAAATTCTGTAGACATATAGGGTCTCAACATAATTGATGCCTATACAACTTCTATCTTAATTGTGGATGTTTGGTAGAATGGTACTAGTACAACGAAAGTTGGCTTTTATCAGTTTCGTGTTGTTCGATTAATATCATCAGCGTTACATGTTAAGGGTAATAACAATGACTATTGAATGAAGTAGTAATGAAGTTATGATCTCATGTATGTTTAATATTGTTAATTCAAGTAATAATTTAAGTATTTTATTCTCGTACTTAATTGTAGTTAATAATTAGTTAATCAACCTTAAGTGTTATTGTCTTGACATTGAGAAGTAATCATACATTGGTGAGTGAGTGTTAATTAAATATAATTAGTCTGAGTCTCTGTGGGAACGAACTAGAAATCATTCGATATTACTTGCGAACGCGTATACTTGCGTGAATTATTAACGCGTGTTTTGTGCCTAACAACATGTACCTGTATTTGCAGCAGGGTCGTCTTCGAGGGCTGAGAAGATGGATATCCGCCGCCCTGTGGAAGAGAAATGGGAGATAAATAAAAAACTAAAGTGGGAGAGGATGGACGCTATTAAGAGGGATTGGGGATGGGGTGGTTTTCCCGGGAGTGGTCCTATTAAACACGATCTTAAGTGGACCTTGGACACAAGTGTTATACAGAGTTTGGAACCCAAAGCATGGCTAGATGATAGGATCATATATGCCTACATGGTATAATCTTTGACCTTCTTTCATTTATGTTGTTCTTTTTATTTCATTTATGATATAACCTGTTTCGTGCAGTGGTTGTTGCGTGATCGTGAGGAGGCCATAACTACCGCGGGGGTGTATCCGAGGATGACTTCATACTACTTCATGGATCCACTTTTTATGGAGTTGGCGAAGAAAGTGGACTACTCACGTCCTTATTCTGCGAGGACCTTGCATTTCTTTCTTAATTGGGCGAGTTGTGGGGTAGGTCTACCAGTTAACCAGGTGGACTATATATTTCTTCCCGCGAACGTGAACCAGAACCATTGGATTCTCATGGTATTTTCTGTGAAGGAATGGGGCGTGATGGTACTTGATCTTATGAACTGCAACGCTAAATATCAGAAGAGGAAGAATGCGTGGTAATAGTTCCTCGACGACACCTTATATTGTAATTTCTAAATCTTTCCTTATTACTTTCGTGAACTAATGTTTTTTTTTATTGTGTGTTAGGTTGGAGTTGTTACAGGTATGCTTGGTTATGTTGGGAAGAATAGAAATTTCCCAGATGAAGAGCCTTTAGTTCATGTATGGGATGCAATGCCTAAACAAGATAACTACTCAGATTGCAATGTGTACGTATGCAAATATATGGACTACACCTTGCAGGGGTATGACCTCGCTAAAGTGCGTTGGGATGCCTCGGACGTGGAGACCTTTCGTTATAAGATTGCGAATGAGCTTCAAAGAGGGATGGCTATACCCATACCAACACATCGGATGAAGCAAAGGATGGAGAGGGTAGCCGGAAAGAGTAGTAGTTTGGTCATTCGTCTAGTTGTGTAGTTTAGTTGAACTTGTGACTTAATCTTATGCTTGTGTAGTGTAGTTAAACTTGTTTCGTTACATTCAAATATCATCGCGTGCCCTTCATTTGGTTTAATGACAATTTAAACTTGTTTCGTTTATATCGGTCATTTATCGACGTGTCCCTTTCATGTCCCTTTATTTAGTTTTTTTGTTTCTATTTTCTATTGATTTGTATATATAATGGCTTCCATGCACTTGTGTGCAAATTTTAAAAGGTTTGGAGAAATTTCAATATTTGAGATTTTGTAAATTTTTGGCGATTTGGCCCATATATTTAGAGGGGTGCCTAAATTTGGCGATTTTTTTTTTACAATTTATAGGTTGCTGTTGTTTAACTGTGCATATACCGATGATTTGTTTGGTTGGTATCCTGTAAAACAGGTGGGATGGTGCCTTTACAAAAGGCACATTTCCAAAAAACTTTTTGTCCCTTGCGCGGAAAATAAGCTTTCCAAAATTTGGTTGGACACTTCACAAGATTGGATATATAATAAATTTCAGTTCGAGTCATACAAAAATTAGGATGTGTAAATATCATTAGGCTTCAAACTAGGGATGCTACTATACTTGGAACCAACAAACAGTTCAGTTCTAAACCACAGAATTGAATCTTTCCACAAAAGAAACTGCTGATAACCATTAACATCAAGCTCATGAAAATAACTTCATGGAGCTATGGAGCTGGATCATCATCGCTTTTCCACGAAGTAAAGTACCTGTTTATTCCTCTTGCCAAGTCCACACCAAACTTCATGCCTGGTAAGAGATTATTTACTCGAGTATTTTACCTGTTATATACAAACATTATTTAATGGATATGTGCTGATTCCACTTTATTAATCCAATCAGTTTGTACAGAGAAGCTCCTAAGTCCTAAACAGTCTCAAACAGCAAAAAAACATTTAGTACCAATTAAATTAATAAAAATACACATAAACTCAGGACCACAGCGACATATTAAGAAATATACAATCAAGCAATAGATAATAAATGCTATACACTTGTGATTACCTACTCTCATATACATCCGGATGTTAATCGCTTCACTGAGCAGACCACTAATATTACATCTTCAAATATATAATTGCTACTCCAAAGTGAATAAAAATATTTCCTACAGCGCAAGAGATATTAATAATCATTATGAAGTTTCTGAGATATACAATCCCCAATCTACCTTCACGGTACCTGAATCATATATGATTTTTTTCTTTCACAAAATAAAACGTCAGTTAAGAGGCTTAAGGTGAAATGAATGAGGAATCAAATACATAAGCCTAGAAAATACGATCTGTATATAATAGACATTTGTGAACCTTTGTCATGATGCGCCAGCCAGTACTATGGGGATCCAGCACTTCTACTGGGTCGTTTCCAGAAACACCAATAAACCTCCCGCTCAGCATTTTAAAACCGACATAGATAAACATATATATGAGTTAAAAAAATAAAATCAGCACATATACCGTACATTTTCCCTGATATTTTTGAAAGTAGCCATAACTTCATAATCCAAAATCATATCCAGCAGTCTCAAGGAAATATAATCTATTTTACAAATATGTGGGTGATCGAGAGGGGGTACCTATGCAATTTACATAATACACGAGACAGGAGTATAAGAGTCGTTTCACCTGAAATAAAATTGATCATTCCTATATTCCGGGCCCTCCCATCGCTCTAACATATAAATACACAAATATTTATTATAGTTTACTATTGAGTGAATTTAATTTAACGAGTATATCAAATTTTTGAAATTCAGTACAAGTAATTCAATCAATTACAGATAACAGCTGACAGCTAATTGTCAAATATGGCCTGAAGGTTTCTACTATTATGCTGATAAACATTTGTTACAAGCTTAATCTTTTGTTCAAACTTCAAAGCAGTTTCAGACATTAATCCTTAAAACACACCATTGTATTAGAAAACTTAACTTACTTATTTTGCTTTTTTCAGACAATGGCAATTTAGATCAAGTCCTCTAACTAAACCACTATTCAAAGAAAGAAAAATCTGCATTCAAACTATAGGTTCAAAATGGAAATCACAAAATCAAAATATTAAGTTACTCTCGCTAATCCACAGGTTAAAAACTAAAGCTTTGAAAAGGATAAAACAGTTGACCAAATGCTGACATTACTAATGCATTTCAGCACCCGGACAAGAACTTCAAGTTCAGAATTTAAAAATTCAACGGCATGTTCATTACGTAAAGAGAGTGGTTTGAAAATTTAATAGTAACATTAGAACAGCAAATCCGATTTAGCAAATCCGAATATCAAGTGCTACTAAATACTTGGCAGTCAAGCAACTTGAATTATGCATCTCCCACAGTAACAATCAATGAGAACACTTAATATAACGTTACTTCACAGATGGGGCCTGTAGGAAGCATCTATGTTGCCCAGGTGATTGCACCAAGTGGAACATCAGTGAGAGTGAACCGGAAGTCCTGCGTTTTTCAAGTGTGGGCTTGAAATTGAGCTATCAACTTAGTTTTACTATAGTTGGACAGAAGCCGGGTTCAGGTAGTTCTTCATTTGGCTCATTGGCCTTCAACTATGGGAACTATAAAATTAGCAGTCCCATTGCAATTAATTGGCAGTAATTTAAAGTGTCAGAAACAAAATCTACTGGTATCTAGAAATATCAAGATCAAAAAGTCAAGAACAGTGTACTAATCGTTACTCTATTTGTTGGTGTCAAGAAATTTTTACCAGCCCACTTAGAGTATAAGAACAAAAGCTTTGACAAAAATGTATATGTAATATGTTACAGGCTATTTGATGGAATTAAGAACCTTTAAATGTAAAAAGTGAGCAAACCTGACTATTACCAACATAGCAATATAAACCAGGCTATTTGTTTTGTTTTCTTTGCCATTAAAGAAACAAAACAAAGACAGGATACAACCATGCAAAGGTTCATGGAATACAAATGATCTCAAAGCAAAAATAATTAAGCCCAGGAGCAAACTGAAGAAGCAAATTGACTAGCTTACAATAAGCCGATAACAGGTAACCACAAGTCCATCTAAAATTGACATAAATAACAAATTAAATAGACACCGAAGTACTTTGTATTGCAAGAATATATATTTTAATTAGTTAAGAAAAAATATACTCTCAAGTCATTATGAAGTCATAACTTGCATCAGACAACTTCTGCTAGATGGTAAATTACAATTATGGATATGTATACTTAAGTTAAATAAATTATACTAACATGAATACCTATAGTCTCAGTATGATAAAATTTCCAGCAATCATTAGTAAATTACCTCAATTTACCAGATAAAAGAATTATAGAGGATTAAACTGTAAAAATGGGGGAAAAAGGAAGCAATAACCAGAAATCAGAGGTTCTACTCAAGGTGCTCTGGGATGTCTTTATTGCAACAGGCTTGCAACTATGATATCACTAGCTGCAAAAAATAGGAAAAAAGCAATATAAAGATGAAATGCAACACATAACCGTGTCTATATACAAAAGAAAGAGTTACGAAGATACATTTCTATAGATGATGAACTACCAATCTTCAGCATAAGGTTGTTTCATTTACTTACCAAAATTCATCTTGAAATCCTTTAGCCTCAACAACATGAGTTATCTAATTTACTTCAGGTGTATTATTGGTAAGTCTTTCTAAGAACACAACTATTATCTACCAAAAGATTATACAGAAATTATAATCAAGTGCACATGATTAGGGAATGTGGGGGCGGTAGATTCATTTAGCATGGAAGTCAGAAGAAACTGTTTACTTTATTTGGCTTGAAAAAGCAAGCACTTCGCAGACGTTGAATTCACAGTAGAATCTAATGAACAATATCACAGACAAATACACTATATTTCAAGTACTGTGACACAAGCTATATTAATAGGTAAAATAAAAGGCATCACATAAATTCTGGCATATGCCCAAAATTACTAGCAATGCCGCACAATATTTATTCATACACGTATTCACAGTAATACAGCATCTTCAATTCCTTAAGCAGGAGAAAATTGATATGCAACTAAACTACAAACCTTTAAAATCCACATTAAACACCCACATGGGCTGACCTAGGTGTAGGAAAGTCAATACGCAGAGTGAGATTCTTTGCTGCTGTAGGACTATTTAGTTTCGGACATTACTCCTTCTAATAAACCATAGTCAAGTCCTCTCATAGAGAGTGCTGTGTAAAACTATAGCCTTGAAAAGGATAAAACAGTTGACAAAATGCTGATATAATAGTAACATTAGAACTGCTAAATCTGAATATCAAGTACCTTGTATCTGGAAGCTAGAATCCACTTTATTAATCCTATCAGTTTGTACAGACAAGCTCCCAAGTCCTAAACAGTCTCAAACAGCACAAACTGAAAAAACATTACGTACCCAATTGAATTAGTTATACACATAAAAACAGGACCTCATCAGCTATATACTAACTAAGAAACATACAATCAAGAGATAATAAAAGCTATACACGTGTGGTTACCTATTCTCATATACATCCGGATATGAAACATAGGAAATCGATTCACTGTGTAGACCACTAATTCAGTGTATACGACTAGTGAATTGATTCAGATATATATTATAGTTTACTATTGAGTGAAATTAATCAACCAATATATTAAATAGTTTTAAAATAAGTACAAGTAATTGTTTGGAAACAGAAGGATAAACAGAAACCTTAGTTGCACTTCTTTTCTGCATAATCCTTCTCAACTCTCGCTTGAGCTGACAAAACACAACCATATCGTTTTTGTAAAGTTTCTTCAAGCTCCTTCTGCTTCTGAACTTCTCTCCAAAGCGTATTGACTCTGGAAGATGCCGAAAGCTGCTCCTGATTGCGTAAAGCCTGGAAGCACTTAAGCTCAATTTCAGCATTGTCCACTAGCTTAAGGGTTGCCTCAATTAGTGACCAGAGGTTTTTACCTCTATGCTGGTAACCACTTGTAAGAACCTTAATCTTTTGTTCGAATTTCTGGGCCTTTTTAGCATTGCCGTGCATCCTCCTCCTCAACATTTCAAATTCATCCTGCAATGAAGTTATCTTTTCCTTCTGAACATTTTCACTAGTCGGATACTTCAGGTTATCATGCTCGAGTGAGGACAGAAACTCTTTCCTTACCATCATATCAGCTTGTTCAATCATAGTAGGAGTAAGAAAGGTATGGTTTCCCTCATCAACTCTAAACAAAGAACTTTCCAGAATCTCCGGTGAAGCAAAGCGAGGTCTAGGGAGCTTGGCTTCATCCTCAGCCTTCTCTTTGGAAATCCTATCAGACATATCTTCTTCCATCTTTTCTTCAGGCTCTTCACTGTCTCCTGGAATAGGCTGGACCATTATTTGATATTCATTCTTAGACTGCAGAAGGCCGGTCAGACCAGAACGTAGATTTCTTCTAACATCAGCTTGTCTTTGCAATTCCATTTTAGCAATCATAACTGTGTCATCATTAATGTGCATCTCATCTCTAATGGAAGTTCCTTTAGGAGTCATACCGAATGAAGGACCATCGCTTAACAAGAGCATTCCAATTCTGGGAGTTAGACCTGCAACTTTAAGGTTTGGTGTTTGATTTTTGATCTTTTTTGGAGTAACCCCTGAAAAATCAGAAGGGTGCAGCTCTGGAAGCCTAAGTTTTGCAATATGTTCCAATTCAATGTCAGAAATTTGTGGTGGAGGGAGATTAAGTTTTGGCCTCTTTGTAACTGCTTCTGGATCATTAAGCTTATTCTCCTGCAGCATAGCTAATGGCGCATCGTGCCTCTGCAGAATCTCATTCTTTGCAGAATCTTGTCTTCTCAACCGAGCTTCCACATCTTACCTCTTTTCACCTTCAAGTTCCTGAATTGTTGTCGGAAACAGTGGGTGTTCAACTGTTTGGGTTTCGTCCGTGACATCATAAAAGCCAAGAGGAGGCTTCTTTTTAAAGGGAATTTCAGCATTATAGTAAATGCCATTCCTTTTCCTCTTTCTATCCCAATCACCAATTCCTGCTGTGCTTAATTCCCTCCTTTTTTGCAAAGAGGCAAGGCGTCTGGCCTCTTGAAGCTGCTTTTCCCTGGCCTTCCTTTTCGCCTTCTTCCCCCTGGTATCAGCTAACCGAGAATGTGCTTCAGCAAGCATCTCAATCTCATCATCATCCATATCAACAGGATCAGGACGTGCAGGCCTTGATTCCGCATTAGGATCAGTCTCTCCGAGACGCAGCTTTCGAGGATCATCTCCTGCCTCATAACTCCCATCTCCAGCACATGCAGCATCCAGAAGTCTTTCATAACGCTCCAAACACTGCAACGCAGTACGACCAACAATGGGAGCAATAGTCCTCCATTGAGTAGGCATTAACTTGGCCAAGTGAAGTAGCTTCTCATCTTCTTCTCTTGTCCACTCCGTCTTCTTGATCGAGGGATCTACCCATTCACACCAACGAGCCTTGCATTGTCTATGAGTTTTACCAACAACAAGTGTTTGTATACCAGACCATTCATTCTTGCCATACTTCATAACACCTGCTTTCAAGGTCTCATCTTGGGTGTTCTTCCATGCTCCGCCCTTCATCATCATTCTCATCTACAACTCAACGTGTTAATCAACGCCACCTAATCATGTTATTTATAATACTCGTCTCCATCTTCGATTAGGATTATGTTATAAGACTATTTTTATGAGTAATGCTAGAGGCAAAAAAAAAAGTTACAAAAAATTGTCACAAAATGACATGGCATGGGTGATGTGACAAAATGAAAATTTTCAATTGGCCTTATTAATGTAACTGCAGGGGGTTCATTTATATTTAGCCAACCAACATGTGACATGTGTCATTTGTAACTATTTTAGTAACTCATTTTGTACCTCTACCATTTTCCTATTTTTATTGGATCTATTCTAATCCTATTCTAATAAGTCCAATTATTTAAACTAGACTTAATTACACAAATATGCCATGAGTTATAATTCTTTTACACACAAATAGCCAATATATAATAATACGCATTCATATGATTCATGTATAATTTTTTTGTCACCCGATTGCATTCCGTTAGTTTTCTTTAACAGATGTTATGATTTTTTATAAATTAAAGATGTAATTACACGAAAATGGCTCGAATTATAATTTTTTTGCACAAAAATGATTAATTAATAAATTAAAAACCAAAGAGTATCTACATATTAAATCAATCACAGAATTAAAAAACAAAGACACCACTAAATATTTCTGTAGTTCGGTCCCCTGAGGCCCTTGAAGAAACACGGATGATCTTGTGTACTGTGAAGTCAAGTGCATGGTTTTGTGTGTATTTCTTGGCATTTTTAGTATAATCTGAAAGTCTCTCTTTGATTTAGTCTATCTATGTTGGCTTTATATTGAAATATTTTGGTGTTTCTTTATATCATGCTCGTTAGCTTAATTAGTTATTAAAAATGTGCTAATTTTGTATATGTTATCTCGTTTCCAAGATGTAAAACTTTGTTGCCCCCAGACTATCACTTCTAGATATTGTCTAACATACAATTTTGATTCCTGAAATTTGATATAGACTTTGAATTCATAATTTGTTAGTACATTAGTATCCTTAATTAATATCCTTAATATTTTTTCCATGTTATCAGACTGTACATGATAATAAGAAATACATAATTCTAAGCAAAATATGGTTGAGCTTCATTTTTCTGGCACTTTGTTCTAAATTTCTAACACTTATTTTATGTGGATACGACATGTTTGGAAGGCAGGTTGTGAATGTTCCCCCATTCATGATCAGGGTGGATTCACAGAAATATATTGACTTCTCACTTTGGACTCCCTTTGTTGAAAACCGACCTGGTAGATTAAGCGAAGAAATCAGAAGACTGTTTCTAATAAAGCTAGTTGCAGGGATGGTGATAAGGAAGATAAAGATTAAGGTGTTAAGCTTAATATACTTTTTAATGCTTATGTTTGAAATATGATTTACTGTTTTTCGTCTTGGCTCTGTCCTAGAATTGTAGATTAAGGTGCGATTTTTGTAGTTTTACAAAAGGGAAGTCGTTTACCTTTATAAAAAAACTAATTTGTAGCTTCTCTTTGATTTTTATATTCTGTAATTGATTTAATTTGTATATGCTCTTTAATTGCTAATTCCTTGATTAATCATTTTTGTGCAAAAATGTTAAATTTTGGCCATTTTCGTGCAAATTCATCTATAATTAAAAAAACCCTAACGTCTGTTAAAGACAACTAACGGAATGCAATCAAGTGGCAAAAAAATTATAATTGAATCATATGGGTGCCTATTAATATATGTTGATCATTTTTGTGCAAAATAATTATAACTCGTGCCATGTTCGTGCAATTAAGTCTTTAAACTATACAATCGATCGTGCAATTAAGTCTTTAAACTATACAATCGAGTGGCAAGATGGGTTGTTACTTTGTTAGGTCTTTTTTAATTTTATTAATAATTATAAGTTTTAAATAAACTAAATAAAAATTTAAAATATTATTTTTGTACATTTTATTACAAAAATTGTGAATAAAGTTTGAAGATATAAATAAAGTGAAAGTCAAAGACATCTTTTCAATTAAATAAGTTAATTGGCTTACTACATCGGGCCGTAACAAAATAATTAATACTATTAACGCGATTAAAAATTTACGCTATTGAATTGGGATAAAACAAAATTAGAATTAAAAGGTAATTCGTTGATGGAAATGACATAAAGAAAAAAGAAACTCATATAAAATACCAATTCGGGCTAAAACAATTTCAACTAGGACTAAAATATAATTAATTGGATTTTGTTAATATAACGGGTTTATAAAGTTACGATCTTTCTTATATGTCTATAATGTGTGTGTATATATATTACTATTTAAAATAATATTAAAGTGGTAGACATTTATTTATCCGTATTTTGATAATCCTCTAAATTTATAACAATATTTAAAATAGAACACTTTCATTAATTGATTAATTTTCAAAATATAATTATATACAGACAAATAGAATTAAATCAGTACAATAGCCTTGGGCCATAATAAAATAATATCTATTATACACCCGTGTAAAAAAGATTATAATGATCCTAAGATAAAAGAAAATTATAAACACTATACATTCGGATTTAAACATAATTATATTATTGATACAGGTTAAAAAAACTAAATTTAGTTAGTTGAATTTTCCGCATCTAAGCTAAAAAGAACAATAAACACTATTGACGTGGTTAAAAAAAATTATATTATTAAATCGGCCTAAAACAAAGTTAAAATTAAAGTATAATTTGTTGGTCGACATAATGATATCGAAAAAAGCAAAATAATGTATAGCTCTCATTTGGGCTAAAACAAAATAATATTCAACCTGGACTGATATAAAATTAAAACAAACTAAATATATATTATTTGGATTTGGCTAATATAACGAGTTTATATAATTATGAGTTTCTTTAATTTAAAAAAATAATAAAAATATGAATTAGTTAAAACAAACGTGCACATGTTATAGGCTAGTATTATATTATATCCTTATATAGAATAAGTGTAAGGGAGTTCATATCCAAAAATCCGGTCATGTACTGTGACAACCCGGGTCAAATCCCTACTCTTTTTCGGGAATCGCGACAAGCCTCAATTTCGGTCTGAAAATAAGCCAAAGTCTAATAGCCTAAATGTAGTCAACTTAGATAAACAACAAGCCCACCTCATACCCCCAAAAGATCATAATTTGTTGGTGCGCATAGTAGGAGTACTTTGCCTTATAAACTGAACAGATGTTTCATATCTTCTCGATGTGAAATTGGGGTGTTACATGTATGATGTATCGCCAAAATAATCTCAACCGTTGATCTGATATTTTTGAAAATAGTAGATTAGTATTATATCTTATTAGAATAAAAATATATTCTTGAAAAGTAGATCAATTAAAAGAAAGAAACCAATAAAAAGTAATTCTACCTTATTAAAGAATCAATTTATTAAAAAAGTAAATTTACTAATTATATCATATTAATTCTTTTTAAATTTATAATAAAAATAAATGGATAAATTTAGAGATCATATTAAATTCTTTTCTATTTATAATAGAAATATTATGGATAAATCTAAAATTTTACCGTAAAAATAAAGTTTGATACAAGTCGTACAAATTTTATCGTAAATAATGAGCGGCATCCAGTAATATATCATTATTATCCAAGTAATAATAATTAAATCGGTGATCGATTAAATCTTTTATGAATAATGTACAATATAATATAATCTCTTTAACCACATAGCATAGATTAAACTAGAGACATGTAATGTGTCAAACTCGTCATAGTTTAGTCTTGGTTTCTTTTATTAATGAGTAAACTATCATCATAAATCAACATTTGAATGCGACCATGCAATTTATAGTCTAGCTCAAACAAGAGGCCAGTAATATCACTCCTAAAATATGAGGGTTAAATCATTTCTAGGTTATTCATATTTCTCACACGATTTATAATATACCTGAAGCACACTTTTATCATTACACCGGTCAAAGGTAACTTTTAATGTAATCAAAGTACATTAATTCTCGTACACAATATAATGATTTCAAGTTGAACGACCATTATAACATTATCATTTTACGAATTACTTATGATCCTACAAACATGTAGAATCGCATATTAGGTCTATCCAACACCATGTACATTTATATGTGCATCCGTTTTTTACTTTAGAATCACTATACCTTATGATCATTGAGATGTGATCATCATTAAACAAACACACTAGTCTTAATATATTATCATTGTCCCTTAATGATAATACTCGACTAGTGACCTTTAAGAATACTGATACTATTATCATAATCTCATTTCTAAGTCACGTATTTAGAGTTATATATTGCATATCATATTCAAGAGACATTTATTAATCTATTTATATCGCAGTAAATAAAGACATAACAAATTATAAAAGAAATAATCGATAGAACAAAAACATTAATAATCCAAATGGCTTAAAGTAAAACATAATAGTATTTGTCTTTAGGGCGCAAACACTAACACTAGTTACATGTTATATGTTCTAGTAGTCGCTACTTTAAAGCTTGGATGAAGTTCCCCCATCGAAAGATTACTCCCTAGGCGCCACTACTTTATAAATTTGTCATTTAATCAAGTGAAAAGCTACATAGTTATATATAGACGTACCTTACAGCTGTTTTGATTCAAATACTTGGGTCACAGGCAGCCACGTCTCATTTTCTCTTCTCCAAGTTACCTACAATTAAACCTCTTTAAAGTAATACCCTTGGGACCAGGAAAAAAAATATTATTTTACCGAATTTATTACTTTATCGATATGATAATTTTTTATTACTTTATCGATAAAGTAATATTTTATTACTTTACTGAATATTATGTAAAAACAACCACAATTATAAATTATTCGACATTTCAAAATTCGTTCATAAGAAAATAATGGATAAGAACTGGTGAAATAAATAAAGGTATTGAAGAATTAAATGAAACTATCTCCAATTTACGATATAGGAATGTGATGGATATTGAGCATCACCTTAATTATCCAAGTTGAGAATGATGCAGTTATGGAATCATCTACAGATGAAAAAATTATTTTGTTGGTAATGAACAATGATGAAGGGACTTGCCTAGAACCGGACGATAAAAATGTCATTCCAAGCGTGTCAGCAAAAGAAGTATTTCAAGCAATCAACACTTTGAAAAATTACTTGTTACAACAAGAGCAAAAATACCGAAAGTTATTTATACTTTATATAAAGTCAAGAATGATACTAATTTTGGCTTTGGTGGAAAGAGAAAATAAACTACTATCGATTCATATTTTACAGGAATTGAATTTTATAACTCATATACTATATATATATACTCTCTCTCCCCCCTCCCTCTCAATATATATAATTATTACTTTACATATTACTTGGGCCCTTAATGACTTTCTAATTTTTTATTATCTTATGCTTTTAGCGAGAATATTACTTTACAATATTGGCCAAGTTGAGACCGACAAAATTTATTACCTAAGTGAGATTATAACTTTATCGGATATTACTTAATCGAGGTTGAACTATACTCTACAAATACAATCAAGTCAAAAGTCGAGTAATCACTTCTCTTGAACTTAAAAGCGAAGCTATGGTAATTCATTTAGCGGAGAATCTTTAGATTTATTTAAGTAAATTGTGGAGAGAAGTGATGCCCGATTTTACACTAGACATTAAAGCCTTTTACACACTGGTACACTCATTGTTATAGTCTCTTTTATTCATATTTTTTTATTCCTTAATGAAGAATTATAACTTTTAGAGTGAAGAGGATAACCATAGTTTAACGGCTATTTTATATAAATATAATATATTATATTGATTATTTTCTGTAAGATTAACTATATAATCGTCCATTCTTTATTATTTTATTTACTATATGATTTCTACATTTATAATTTTCTAATTATTTGTAAATATTTTGGAGGATATTCTAATATTACTGGTAAAAAACTAGATTATAATTATTACAATATTTAGTTCTAGGGTTCAAGAGCTGAAGGCCTTTAATGACTGCGCTTGTGTTTCGTAGCTTAAATCTTCTTCACAAGATGCCTATGTATCTCTGTGAATTTAGAAAATCAAGTCAAAAACGTAGTTCTGAATGATGGGGTAAGAACCTTTATATAGATGTTGGATGTCCATGAATTGTACTAGGGTTAGGAGACTTGATGAATAAGTCTCTATGTTATAATGGACTTTGGAGTCCTAAAACGTAAAAAGGAGATTCCTTGTTGATTTAGGTGCCCAGTAGGCTACTCAATAAAGAACTGTATCCTTTATTGGACACATTTAATGAGCTGTTATTTTGCCTTATTTATTAATTACGAAATTAATAAACAATAGTGTCTTCGGGCCTTATTAATTGGGCTTTGTTATTGGACCATATTGGGTCTAATCAATTCAACATTTATTATGTCTCTAGGCTAATTTCAGGCCCATATCATTTGCCCCATATCAGTGGCAAAGGCTGCAACTAGGACCAGGGTACTCGAAACATAGAAAATAAACCAAGAAACATATAAAAAGACTAGCCCAACATCCATTTAACTTAAATCCATTTTAAACAAGAACAAAGAGGCAGAAAATCATAGCCAAAACCCGGGAAATAAGTTGATTTCCGTCAATATACCCATTCAATATAAACGTGGAAACATAACCTGTCAAAAGGGTAGAGGCAGCGAGGAAAGCGCTTGATGTTCACTAGCTTCAAAGGATGAGAAAAAACCAAGATACTGGAGTAGACCAACATCAACAATAATATTAGATTAAGGTCGTGGCTTTCAACACCTCATTTCATTGTAGCTTGATAAGAACTGGATTGAGATCAAATGCCTATGGCATCTACTCGGCAAGCCAGTTCAAAAATACAATCTCCTGCAAAATTGCCCACCAATAATTAAACAACACAGGTGCTTGCAAAGAACGAGAAGCAATAGCAGAAATGAAAACTAATAGCAAAACTAAAATTTAAGAAATTGAACATCGACCCTAATAAGAGAAATGAAAACATGGACTTACTTGATGTTTAACACATCTGTTGTGGAATGCTATTCATCTGATGAGTTCAGAAAGAAAGATACTGCAGACTGTACTTGCTGGTTTGAACATAAAGTAACAATGTATCAGTTTTACTTCGCATTAATCTAAATCTAAATAAAGGAAAAGTCGAACACCATTTCAAATATTCAGATTGATATAAGGTCTTACAAAGGAGACTATTCACTCTTTCCTTCAACTTCAGGTGCCTTCTTCTTTGATGTTTCCTGCGAGTACAAGAAATTTCCGAATAGATATTGTAAGCTCTGTCTCTTTCTGAAGGTACATAACCATGTTGACCAAGCTTCAAAATATCTAAAGATGACGCAGCCATTAGTATTTAGTAAAAAAACCCGTAATTAATTTAAGAAATATAAATTCTAGTTCATTAATTTAAGAAATATAAATATTAAAAGAAGGATGAAATCCAAAAATTAAACAAGAAGGGTTCCATCCTAATAACCAAACATAACAAAAGAGTTCCATAATTATCTCAAATAAAACATAAATCAAAACAAAGATCCAAACTTTAAAACAATAACAACCCTTAAGAAAATGGGCTTGATCCTAACACAAAATCACTCCCGATTCTTCAATTTCTGGACCATTTTCTCCAACAAATCAACCTTAATAACCTTAATAATCAAAGAAGTAACAGAGAATAGCAGCCAATCAAAACCAATCTTGATAATATAAGAGAGTTTGAACCCTAATCGAACCAAAATCATTGTCTCTAAACCTAATTGAGCCAGAACCCTTGAATCCAACTCCAATCTTAATTGTTTCATTAAGATGGAGAAAGAGAGAAAGATATAAGAGTTTGTAATTGATTTCCCCCTTTCTGTAGTCCAAAATTTCGTTTCCTGCTTTTCCAAAACTTGGCCGCTCCTACCCCAATTTCACAAGCCCAGTCCAGTTCATATACTTTAATTTAGTTGAATATAATTTTTTTATAAATATTATAATATAAAATATTATATTTAAATCGCACATATTATATTTATTATAATTAATTTATTATGATTTATTTTTAAATATTCAAAATTATTATAGACTTTTATTTTTCAAGTAAAAAATTATTTTAGTAATTTTAATAAATATTTATAAACTAATAAAGCGTATTCTTTTAGTTTTATATTCAAATAAAATATATTAACATTTATAAAATATTAATAATTTATTAATTTTACGTGCATTTACTTTCTACAAAACTCCATAAACAATTTCATACAAATCATTTAAATTAAAGATAAATTTTATTTTAAGTTAAATTTTTAAAAAAATTATCCAGTCCTCTACGCCAACACGACCTCGTGGGTTGCAATAGGGAAGACATCTATGTCAACACCATAACTGTATTGAGCTATAACAAATGTCTCGGTGCCTATAGTAACACCAAAATCTGGGTGTTGTGATAGCTCCATAATTTCATATCTATTGCAACGTTTTCTAAGGCAACACCAAATAAAAATGTGCAAATAGGTCATCTATGACGTAGTGTACGGTCAACGTTACGGAGACCATTCCTAATTTCATTTCTGAGAGGCCTCGCAGCCTTGATGAGGATACTTCCCATTTTACTGTAACATGGGGCTTGTAGAGAAGGGATACAGTTGTAAGGAGCTCGGAGGCTGCAACCATATGGTCTGAGAGTGTGGTTACACCACGTGACCGGTCTGAGATCGTGGAGTCTTTTGATGACCTACAGATTGAGCGCCTTAGTTCCTAGGCTGTGGCCTCAGTAAGCTTCCATTTTCTTTCTTTTTGTATCCTTCTTATTTTTCCATCCTCTTGTTTATATCTTATCGTGTCATAATGTGGTTTTGCAGATGAACACCTATCTTCAGGCTGCTCTTCATAACCTGAAGGAGGTGAGAGCTAACATTACTATGGACGAGAGGGATAGGGACAGGAATCAGAAGGCCTCTGAGGCTAACTTTGCTCGATTCTGAGAGGTGGAGAAAGAGCTGGCGGACGAGAAAGAGAAAGTCCGTATGCTGGAGTTGGTTGTTCAGAGGGGTCATGCTGAAGTGATCGCTGATTACAAGGCATCTCAGGACTTTCAAAATGTCATGAATGCCGAGTATGACGCAAACTTCCCTGATAATTTTGCCACTTGCTGGGAGCATATTATGGGGGAGATCGGGAAGAAGGTTTCTGAGGTGACTCTTGAGGCGTACCCAGTTCCTCCTATTCCTGGACAGGGGTCTTCCGATGAGGAGGTTCAAGATCTCCCGCCTTCTCCTATTCATGTTGTTCCAGTTGAGGCCGCAGTTTCTTGTCTCCAGGATGTGACTCCTATGGAAGATTATCCTATTCCCCCTACTACTATCAATGATGGGGGAAACGATGATGACTTGTTTAAGGACCTAGATTAGTTTTCTGGCCTTGTGAGCCTATCCTGGCTCTTTTGTATTTGGTTTAAACTCACGACTTATTTATTTATGCATCTTTTTCCTTCTTATTTCCTTTCTACTTAGCTTTGCGCATTTCATGCTTATCACGCTTTACGAAATTATAAGGAAAATTTTTATGGAAAGAGAATAACAAATAAATAGTCTAAATGTTAATAAAATGGGTTCGACCCTTACATATCAGGAATGAAAATCCTTATAAATTGGAATGAAAATCCTAAGGGGCCAAAGGCCCATGGTCTCAACGAACCTTATTGTTACTTGATAATCCTAATAACTTACTAACTGACTTAAACAAGAAGTTATAGGTAATAAGTCTTCAAATTCTGAGCATGCTAAGTTCTTGGCACTTCTTCTCCTTCCATTATTTCTAGCTTTTAGGATCCTCGTCCTTGGAAGCTTTTAACCTTATACGACCCTTCCCAGTTTGGGGCTAATTTTCCTTTCTGCCCTACTCCAGACACATCAACTTTCCTTAGAATTAAATCTCCTTGTTTAAAGAATCTTTCCTTCACCCTCAAGTTGTAGTAGAAGGAAGCTTTCTTCTAATACTCCACAATCTTGCCATGTGCTTCATCTTGAACTTCGTCTATCAAATCCAAAGCTAGTCCTTTCCCTTCTTCATTTTCTTCAGCATTGAGGGCTTGAATTCTTGGAGATGAATGTGATATCTCCACAGGGACAACTACCTCGGCTTCATATAGCAACATGAAGGGTGTCTCCCCTGTTGTTACTTTACATGTGGTCCTATATGCCCAGAGTACAGGAAGTACTTCATCCATCTAATTAATTCTGGACTTCTCAATCCTCTTCTTCAATCCATCTAGAATAATCTGGTTTGTCACTTCTACTTGCCAATTGGCTTGAGGGCGTGTAGTGGAAGTGAATCGCAGCTTGATTTCATTCTCCTTACAATACTTCTTGAATTCTTCATTGTTGAATTGTGTTCTGTTATTGGTTACCAATATGTGAGGAATTCCATACCTACACATGATGTTTTCCCACAGGAATTGAGCAACTTGCTTGGTCGTAATCTTAGCCAAGGGCTTGGCTTCGATCCATTTGGTAAAGTAATCAATAAATACAATTAAAAACTTCTTTTGGGCAATAGCATCGGGAAAGGTCCAAGAATATCCATTCCCTACATAGCGAACGGGATAGGGTAGTTAATGGAAGTCAGAATTTCAGGTGGCTGCCTTACTACTGTGGCATGTTTCTGACACCTATCACATCTTTTCAAATAGTTTTTGGCATCAGCCATCATTTCTGGCCAATAGAATACTAAGCGAGTAATCTTATGATCCAAGGCCCTACCCCCAAGTGTTGGCCACATATACCTTCATGCACCTCTTCCAAAGCTAGTCGGGCTTCATCAGGCCTAAGGCACCTTAAATAGGGAATCACAAAGAACCTTTTGTAAAGGATCCCATTGATCAGGGAATATCTTAAGGCTCGCACAAACAGCTTTCACTGCATCACTAGGAAGCTACCCGGTCTACAGATGAGCCTTAATAGTATCTATCCATGACCTTCCAAGCCCTATAAGGGAAACTTGTTTGACGTCGATGCTTCGTGTTTTCAAAATACGGAAGTATACGCTTTCAGAGCTTTCTTCTATTTCTGATGAGGCAAATCTGGAAAACACATCGGCCTTAGCATTTTCTTCTCTTGGAATATGCTCGACATGACATTCGTCAAATTTAGTCATCACAACTCTCACTAGGCGTACATAGTTCGCCATGATTTCATCCCTTGTTTCAAATTCTCTCTTGACTTTGGATACCACCAGCTTAGAGTCTCCACAGACTTTCAAGTTATTAACCCTCAAAGTCCCTGCTAAACCAAGTCCAGCTATCAGGGCTTCATATTCTGCCTCACTATTCGTGGTAGTAACTTCATAGCGTATTCAATCAAAAAACCATCAAGGATTTGTAGAACACGCCCTGCTCCACTCGAATTTGTTTTTGACACCTTATCAAAATAGAGCACCCAAAACTCCTTATTCTCAACTTTATTCTCTTCACCCTTATTTTCTTCGAGTATATCTTCCTCCTTCCCCCTGACTTCTTGGTTGTCAATGGTACATTCGACCACGAAGTTAGCCAAAGCCTGAGCTTTAATCGCTGTTCTAGGTTTGTACTTGATATCAAATTCTCCAAGCTTAATGGCCTACTTGATTAGCCTTCCACTAGCTTTAGGACTGTGAATAACATATCTCAAAGGCTGATTCATTAATACTTCAATTTTATGAGCTTGAAAGTAAGGACACAACTTCCTTAAAGCCATGATCAAGGCTAAAGTGAACTTTTCTATAATAGAATAGTTCAACTCAACCCCGTGAAGAATTTTGCTGATATAGTATATGGGTTTCTGGATTTTAAGCTCCTCCTTTACCAACACAGCACTCAAGGCGCTTTCGGAAATAACCAAGTATAAGTATAAAGTTTCATTTAGGACTAGCTTGGCCAACAAAGGGGCTTGGACCATGTATTTATTGAACTCCTCAAATGCCACTTGACTTTTATCGGTCCCCACAAAATCTTTTACTTTCTTTAAATCCTTGAAGAATGGTAGGAACTTGTCTCTAGATTTGGAAATGAACCGTCCCAAGGAAGCAATTCTCCCGGTGAGTTTCTGAACATCCTTTATGGTCCATAGAGGTTCTATATCTAGGATGCCATTTATCTTATCAAGATTGGATTCAATTCCCCTCTTGGAGACCATTAATCCCATAAACTTTCTAGATTCTACACCAAAAGCACACTTGGTGGGGTTTAACATCATCTTTTCTGTTAGATATATTTGAAAATGTCATGGCTAATATGTTTTATGTTTAGCTTTCAGATCTTACTTGAACAAGATAAATCAGTACTTAACTGTTGATCAGTACTTATACTGGAAGTCAGGACTTAAGGATATCAGTACTTATGTTATCAGGAGATAATCATCAGAAGATAGATATCAGAACTTAAGTGCTGAAGGACAATCAGATAAGGACAGTAGCTTATTAAAGGAAAGAAGATCAAGATAAACATATGAAGAGATATGCATGAAGAAGGAATTCTGTAAAGAATGGAATACTTGGAAGAAAAGATATCTGATTGATATATTTTAGGAAGCAGAATTATATTCCATATCAATTAGCGATTATCTTGTAACTGTGTAGTATATAAACACAGATATAGGGTTTACACTATAAGTGTTATCATTATTAGAAAAGATTATTCATTGTAACCCTAGCAGCTCTCGTGATATTTGTTCATCACTGAGAGGTAACAGTTCCATACTGTAACAGAGTTTATTGTTTCAATAAAGTTTGTTTTCTGTTACTTAAGTTCTTAAAGTTCGATTTGAGTGTACTATACACTGTATTCACCCCCTCTACAGTGTGTGTGTGTGACCTAACAATTGGTATCAGAGCCTATCTGTTAACATACATACAGTTAAAGATCCAAACACAATCATGTCGGACACAGAAACTCCAACTAAGCCTACCAAAACTGAGGAACCACCAAAGACACAAATTCAGAGTCGGTATGAGACCATCAGAGTTCCCATACTGAGACCATCTGAATATCCCATATGGAAGGTAAGGATGACCATGTTCCTGGAAGCAACAGATCCAGAATACCTTGATAGAATCAAGGAAGGTCCTCACAAACCAACCAAACTCGCTGTTGCAGTTGCAGGTGAAGCAGCAAAGACCGTACCAAAGGAGAAGAGTGATTATACTGCTAAGGACATAGCATCAATTGCTAAAGATGCTAAGGTACGACACTTACTGCATAGTGCCATTGATAATGTAATGTCAAACAGGGTAATCAACTGCAAGACTGCTAAGGAGATATGGGATGCTCTGGAAACAAGGTGTCAGGGAACTGACACAATTAAGAAGAACAGGAAGACAATACTCACTCAAGAGTATGAACACTTTGACTCAAAGGCTAATGAGTCATTGAATAATTTATATGATAGATTTGTCAAACTTTTGAATGATTTGTCATTGGTTGATAAAGAGTATGATCTTGAAGATTCAAACCTTAAGTTCCTGTTAGCTCTTCCTGAATGCTGGGATTTGAAGGCAACGACAATAAGAGACAACTACAATCTTGATGAAACAACTCTTGACGAAATCTATGGAATGCTCAAGACTCATGAGCTGGAGATGGAACAAAGAAGCAAGAGGAAAGGAGGAAAGTCAAGGACAGTTGCTCTTAAGGCTGAAGAAGAATTCCCCAAAGCAGCTTCCTCAAAGAAAGACAAGGGTAAAGCTCTTTTCATAAAGTTTGATACTGAGTCATCAAGTTCTGAGAGTGATGATGACTCAGATTCTGAAAGCTTGCCTGAGACTGATGCTGATGAGGAGATGATGAAGCTGTGTGCTCTTATGGTGAAAGGAATCACAAAGATTGCATACAGGAAGTTCAGGAAGGGAAAGAAGTTTTCCAGGAAAGGCATAAGTTCTGATAAAAAGAATTTCAGAAGATCTGAAGGCAGAGGAGGAAAGTCTGACAGAGGAGATTACACCAATGTTAAATGCTATAACTGTGGTGAGAAAGGCCACATATCTCCTGACTGCAAGAAGGTAAAGGGTGACAAAGGCAAGGCTCTTGTCACAAAGCAGAAAAGCTGGACAGACACCTCAGACTCTGAAAGTGAGGAGAACTATGCATTGATGGCAAATGCTGATAAAGAAAGTGCTGAGAGCAGTTCTGAAGCTGCTGAAATAAAGGTACCTCAGACTACTTATGCTTTTCATACTGATGATATTAATGAGTTGAGAAGATATCTTAAAACCATGTTTGTTAGCTATAGAGATCAAACTTTAACATGTGAAAGATTAACTTCTGAAAATCTTGCATATAAGAAAAGAAATGATTTCTTAGAAAAAGAGTTAGTCATGTTCCATCAAACTCAGAAGGATAGAGATGATGCTTTTTATGTTAGGAATGAAGTGCTAAAATTAAATGAATCTCTAAAAACTGAGTTAGAAAAGGAAAGAGAGATTATCAGGACTTGGACTAACTCTGGCAAAACAACTCAAAATTTGCTAAGTAATGGAAACTGGAAAGAGGGCTTAGGTTATGGAGAAGATAAGAATGATAAAGGAACTGAAGAAATTAAGTCTGTTGATAAGCAAAAGCCAAAGTTAAAACCTGTTAAGTTTGTAACTGTAAAGTCTGAAAATGAAAAATCAGAAGTTACAAAGGAATCAACTTCTGACAAACTAAAATAGGAAAAGACAGCTGAAGTGAACATAGGCTTAATGACTAAGAAGCAGCTTAAGCATAAGCTGAAAGATGTCAAGAATGCAAACAAGGTAAAATCACCTAGGAAAAATAGAAGTGGAAAGGAATGTGTGAATAAAAGCAATGATTATAAACCTGTTCCTGATGCTCCTAGGAAAACATGTCATAACTGTGGAACTTCTAACCATCTGGCTTCTTTTTGCAGGAAGAATAAGAATATTAACTCCTTACCTTCAAAATCAGGAGTTAAGAGTCAGTCTGTTAGATACAAACCACAAAATCCTTGTTTTCATTGTGGTAGTTTATGGCATTCCATTTATACTTGTAAGGAATATCATAGTTTGTACTATGATTATTATCAAATAAAACCTTCTTTGAAGAAAGTTTCCATTGTTCCTTCTAGTGTAAATTCTGATTCAAAGTCTGATAGTGTAAGTTCTGATAAGAAAAATGTTAACATAAACTCTGATGCTAAATCCGCTGCAAATGCTAACAAACTTAATAAGGCCAAAGGATCCAAGCAAGTCTGGGTCCTTAAAAAACTAATAATTAGTGGTCTTTGTGATTGCAGGGCAACAGGAAAAATATTCTAGTTCTGGACAGTGGATGTTCAGGACATATGACTGGAAATAAGGCCCTGCTATCAGACTTTGTGGAGAAAGCTGGCCCAAGTGTTTCTTATGGAGATGGCAACATTGGAAAAACATTGGGATATGGCAATATCAATCTTGGAAATGTCATAATTAAACAAGTAGCTCTGGTCTCAAGACTTAAATACAACCTACTGAGTATAAGTCAAATCTATGACAGAGGTTATCATGTTGATTTCTTTGAAGAACACTGTGAAATTGTGAGTAAATCTAAAGGCAAAGTTGTTCTGAAAGGATACAGGCGTGGTAACATTTATGAAGCTAAGCTTTCAACAAGTACTGATGGTTCTGCAATCTGTCTGATAAGTAGAGCATCAATTGAAGAAAGCTGAAATTGGCATAAGAAACTCTCTCATTTAAATTTCAACAATATAAATGAATTGGTCAAGAAAGATCTTGTGAGGGGATTGCCAAACACAGTATTTGCTCCTGATGGTCTTTGTGATTCATGTCAGAAAGCCAAACAAAGAAAATCTTCATTCAAGAGCAAGACTGAATCATCAATTCTTGAGCCTTATCATCTAATATATGTTGATCTATTTGGTCCAGTAAATGTCATGTCTATTGCAAAGAAGAAGTATGCGTTGGTCATAGTGGATGAGTTCACCAGATACACATGGGTGTATTTCTTGCACACAAAAAGTGAAACTGCATCTATCTTGATTGATCATGTCAAACAGCTGGATAAAATGGTCAAAGATTCTGTGAAAATTTTAAGGAGTGATAATGGCACTGAGTTCAAGAATTTGATAATGGAAGAGTTCTGCAAAAGCCATGGAATAAAGCAGGAATTTTCTGCTCCTGGAACTCCACAGCAAAATGGAGTTGTTGAAAGGAAGAATAGAACTCTCATTGAAGTTGCACGTACAATGCTTGAAGAAGCAAAGCTTCCAACCTATTTATGGGCTGAAGCTGTGCAGACTGCTTATTTTACTCAAAATGCAACACTCATTAACAAGCATGGAAAGACACCATATGAGATGGTGAAGAAAAAGATGCCAAATCTGAAATATTTTCATGTATTTGGATGCAAGTGTTTTGTTCTCAAGACTCATCCTGAACAGCTATCAAAGTTTGATCTAAAAGCTGATGAAGGAATCTTTGTTGGATATCCACTTTCCACAAAAGCCTTCAGAGTCTATAATTTGAGAACAAAAGTGGTCATGGAATCTATCAATGTCTCTTTTGATGACATGAAGATTATTGGTCTTGAAGATTTCATTGACCATGATCAGCTGAGATTAGAAAATGAAGACTCAAATTCTGATACTGAAAATCCTGACAGTCTAAGTCCTGATACTGTAAACTCTGATGGATTAAACTCTGATGTTATTGAAACTGTGGTGACAACGTCAAAGGAAGATGCACCTATGCAGGGGGAGCATACTCAAGATCCTACCACATCTCAAGAAACATCAGAACATGCATCTGGTTCTTCAAGTTCTGATTCGTCAAGTTCTGATAAGCCAAGTTCTGATAGTGCTGAAAATCTAAATACTGAAGAATCCAACTCAGAGAGCATAGTTTTAGGGGGAGCATCAGAAAATGAAAATGAAGATAGCATGGATCATGGGGGAGCATCCAGTTCTAGAGAAAACCTTCCATCTGCAAGGAAGTGGACAAAATCACATACACCTGATTTGATAATTGGAAATCCTGATGCAGGTGTCAGAACTAGAACAGGTACTTCAAATGAATGTCTTTACAATTCTTTTCTCTCTCAGACTGAGCCAAAGAAAGTGGAAGAAGCTCTTCAAGATGCTGATTGGGTGCAAGCAATGCAAGAAGAGTTGAATAAATTTGAAAGAAACAAAGTCTGGACCCTAGTGCCAAGACCAAAGAATAGATCTGTTGTTGGTACAAAGTGGGTATTCAGAAACAAAACTGACAGTGATGGCATAATTACAAGGAATAAGGCAAGGCTGGTTGCAAAAGGATATTCTCAACAGGAGGGAATTGATTATGATGAAACATTTGCACCAGTTGCTAGGTTAGAAGCCATAAGGATATTCTTGTCTTATGCTGCTCATAAAAAGTTTACTGTCTTTCAAATGGATGTGAAAAGTGCTTTTCTCAATGGAGAATTGGAGGAGGAGGTATATGTTGAAAAACCTCCAGGTTTTGTAGATACCAAACATCCAGATTATGTCTACAGGCTTGATAAAGCACTTTATGGACTTAAGCAAGCTCCTAGAGCATGGTATGAAACTTTAGCTCAGTTTCTTCTGGAAAGTGGATTCAACAGAGGGACAATAGACAAAACACTGTTCTACCTCAACCATGGAAAGGACTTACTTCTGGTCCAGATTTATGTTGATGATATCATTTTTGGATCTACAAATGACAAACTTTGCAAGAAGTTTGCCAAACTAATGCAGTCAAGATATCAGATGAGTATGATGGGGGACCTTAGCTATTTCTGGGCCTTCAAGTCAAGCAGAATGAGGAAGGCACTTTTATTTGTCAAACCAAGTACACCAGAAACTTGCTGAAGAAATTTGGAATGCAAGATTGTTCAAGTGCATCCACTCCAATGGCCACTGCTACAAAACTGGATAAGGATACCGGTAAATCAGTAGATATTACTGACTATAGAGGTATGATTGGCTCTCTACTCTATCTAACTGCTAGTAGACCTGATATCATGTATGCTACCTGTCTTTGTGCAAGATTTCAAGCAGATCCAAGAGAACCTCACTTAACAGCTGTAAAAAGAATCTTTAAGTATCTTAAAGGAACAGCTGCTCTGGGATTATGGTATCCTAGAGAATCAGATTTTAAACTAATAGGTTACTCAGATGCAGATTTTGCAGGTTGCAAAATTGACAGGAAAAGCACAAGTGGAAGCTGCCAATTTCTTGGAGGCAGATTGGTTTCTTGGTACAGCAAGAAACAAAAGTCAATTTCCACATCAACTGCAGAAGCAGAGTATATTGCTGCAGGAAGCTGTTGTGCACAGATTCTTTGGATGAAGAATCAGTTACTGGATTATGGGTTAACATATTTCAAAATCCCTATTTACTGTGATAATCAAAGTGCTATTGCTATGACAGGTAATCCAGTTCAACACTCAATGACAAAGCACATCAGCATCAGGTACCACTTCATCAGGGAACATGTGGATGAAGGTACAGTGGAATTGCATTTTGTTCCCACAGATCAACAACTAGCAGATATCTTCACAAAACCACTGTGTGAAGCTACTTTTACAAGATTGGTAAATGAACTTGGAATGGTTTCAGGTTCTTTCTCTAAATCTGCTTAGTCTTGTTATGTGTTATCAGACTTTATGCTCAGTATTTATAAAATTAATCTCATTGTGTATTCTGTGCTTAATTGAAAAATGTCTTTAAGTACTGACTGTTGTCTGATATATGTTTCTAGACTCTGATAAGTGATATGTCTGTTCAAGTACCTATTCAATCCTATGAGGATAACTGTGCTAGATACTGACCTAGTAGTCTTCAATAAACAAATGATTCTATGCAAGAAGTAATTATTTCAGTGGAAACCCTATGACACTAGCAAATTCTGATAATTGAGCTTAGTTAAGTTTACTTTTTATATCTTATTACTAAGTCACAAATTAGAATAATGCTACTCATCTGTTAAGTTCTGATACTAGTAAAACTGCTGAATGTACTAAGTGCTGATAAACCTCACTTATCAAAAGAAAAAGCAAAAAGATCAAAGAATAAAATCAGGTACTCCTTTGAGATCTAGAGTACAAATGTGGAAGGGACGACCCAAGTGCATTGTTGGTATTAAGTAGATATGCATTAGAAAAGCAAAATATTTTCTTGGTGACTTTTCACACTCTATGATTACTGGAGAATTACTCTGATAATAGCATAAATTCTGATAAACAGTCGTGACTCACTTACACTGAGAAGCAACTGTAAAATAGAATTTCAAAAGATGCATAAAATTAGCACAAAATAGTTAAGGTGGACTCAAGCATGAACTCATTCATCAGTAGGTTTCAGGTCAATGACAGCTCTTTAGCAAAATTTTAGTTATGCCTTATTTCTAAGATGTACTGAAGTGAATCAGACTTTACTCATTGTCTGTTATTTAGCTTAATGCTTACACTAATCACTCCATCTGAATGATGAAAATTTCTGTGGTGGTCTATGTTCTTTTAGATAAACAGTCATTGTGTCATTATTACACAAATTCTGAGGACAAGTTCTAGTTACACGTTCTGATGATTAAGTTCTGACGTCTATAACTCAGAACTTGTATGAGGATTTACTAAGATGGGCATTCCTTTTTCGAGTTAAGAAATTATGTCTTGATGACTGTTAAGTTCTGGTATAGGTCTAAGTTCTGATTTCTCAGTCTAATCCTTTACTTGGCTTATCTGTGAATAAAATTTGATAACAGTCTCAGTTCGAACTAGAATATGTTGAAGTGGAAGATTAATAGTCACTATGATTAGGATTAATGGTATTCGTCCTTGAACAGTCCACTGTTTCTTGTTTCTTGTGCGTTTTAAACCATGATTCCTCTTTCCAATGAATGTTATTCTTTTTCAAAGTCTAGGGAGACGAGGTAGAATTAATTCTACCTGTCAGCATTCAATTTCTTTGCGTCTCCTGGCATTCTCTTGCCTATATAAGCAACCACTTCACATCAGCCTTCCCATCACACTTTTATCACAAAATCACTCTCGTTTTTCACTTATCATCACAAATGGCTGAATTTGGCTGGTTCTACAATTATGGTGATGAGACTGTTCATGTCTTTGTGAATGGAATTCCAACTCCATACCCTATCACCAACATTCCTCACAATCTCTGGATTCAATTTCCAGAGGTTATCAAACGTGATCTGATGGCCGTTCGAAGAGAACTTCATCTTCAGCGTCTCCGCCAGCAAGAGCGAATCATCCGACTCGCCATTCTGTTTGTCGAGAGTAGGAAGAAGAAGAAATGATTTAATCTTGTCTTCTTCCTATTTTTCTTCATCATCAGCTTTGTCAGGCTTCTTAGCTAGGACTAAAGCTGCTGATGTTAGGTTTAGAAGCTTAGGGAAAATCTTGTATAAGTATTGATGTAATTTCATAAATGTATTGTCTTGATATATTAATGAAAATTGTTTTTACTTCAAGATTTTATCTCTGAGTTATTTTATCTTGTGTTGATAAATCCTGATTGATATTCTGATGACCATATAACTTTTGTTTTATATTAAGTTCTGATTCATTTTCAGCACTTACATATCTAATTTATCTTGGTCATTTTCATGTGATATATTTTTAGAATTTCAATGATGCAGTGAAAAATAATTCAAACAATGCTAACGGTTTAAATTTTGAATTAAAACTGTTTCTCTTGATAAATGGAACAGTTTTTCCTTGAAACTAGGCAACTGGGTAAGTAATGATTCTTGTTTTCTCGAGCCCAGTAACTGTCCGTTATTACTGCATGTCTGACAGGTGTCCAACGGTAACATTTTTGTTCAGAGTATAAGTACAACAGAGAGAAGATTTCTTTAATCTTTTATTTTCTTTATATTTTATCTCTCTCCTTTTTTTTACTCTCTTTCTCTTTCTTTCTCACATTGGTTTTTCATACAGACATTATCTCAAACACCTAACAGGCATACTTGAATCTCAATCTTTTTTCACATGGCACCAAAGGATTTAATCATTGATGGAGCTAAGTTTGTTCCAAACAACTATGCTGCAATTCTTGATCATGCTGAAGCTCCATCTGAATTGCATTTTATGCAAGATCTTCTTGCACACAGTGAGATTGGGTACGCATTAACACAGCCTGAAGTCTTTTCGAGTCAACAAGTTCTGACGTTTTGGCGGACTGGGCACTTTGATGATGGTGGTAAATATGGCACTCCCAGTATTGTTTTTGAAGTGGGTGATTCATCTTATGTAGTCACTCCTGGTACAATACGCAAAGCTCTACATCTCCCAGAAAATTGTACTTTTTCAACTCCAGAGGAATCAGCACTTCAGGAGTTAATGGCTGATTTGGGATATGAAAAGAGTTTGGCAAAGCTTGGGCAGTTAAAAAGGGCTAATATTAGAAGAGAATGGAGTTTCTTCTTTGACTGCATCATCAAAGCTTTTGGGAACAAATGTTCGAATTTTGATGCTATTCCCATTATGAGTCAGCACATCGGGTATGCAATTATCAATCAAACTCATTTTGATTTTGCAACTGCTTTAATTGGTTTTATTGGGGATAGGATGACAGAGGATCGAGATGTTGTTTATTTTGCTAGATTCTGTCAACTTATTTACACTTATTGTATTGATGAACCTCAGTTAGTCAGCACCCAAACCCCACCTTTTAAGGTTGCAAAACGATACTTTAATGACCTGGTAAATGCTGATACTAAGAAAAAAGTGCTTAGACCATTACAGATTCCTAAGTATGTAAAACAGATCCTGGTAAGTGCTGATCCTGATACTTATAGATCTGTTTACTCTGATGTCCAACCAACTCCAAACACCCAAAATCCATCAACCTCAGTACCTACCTCTCATTCTACTCAACCTACCCTCAGAACATATCTCAAATCCTATCTCTCCACTTCACAGACTGCTCAACCTTCATCTTCAGCACCTACTGTGAAGCCTTCATCTTCCAAGCCAAAGAGGACAAAGAATGTTCCTCAAACACCTCAAAAGAGAAGGAGGATTGCCTTGAGAGATGACTATGATTCTGAGGAACCGGTTCCTGCTAGAGAACCTGTTGTAACTGAAGCTGAGAAAGAGGTTTCTCAGAAGGATTCTGAAGTTGGGGGTTCTAGGCTTCTCAAGAGGCTTGGACGAATGATAGTTCCTGAAACTCCCAAGGAATCCACATCAACAAGGAAGTACAAGAAACAGAGGGTACAAAGGCCAGTTTCAGATGATGAAGAGGAAGCAGCTAAGGAAGGGGATCGGGAATCTCTGATCTCACAAGATAAGGAATTTGCTCCAGTCACTTCTTCTCCATTAACTCCATCTCAGGAAGCTGTATCTGACAAGGCTAACTCACCATCTGTGTCTCTTGTTGATCCAGGCACAAATGCTGATATTGAGGTTCAACACTTGGTTGTGTCTGAAGTATTTCTTTTAGAAGCTCCAACAGCAAATAATCCTTCCACAACACCTGTTACCGATGTTGTTCAAACTCCAGAGTTATCAACAACACCTTCTCTGCATCAAGATGCTGATGATCAGATTTTAGGTGAGCATCAGGATATGGCTGTTGATCAGAACTTAGTATCAGATCAGCAATTAGAGGATGCTGAAGCCTCTATTGCTACTCACACTGTTGTCTTATCAGAAGATACTGATTCTTTAAGTACTGATGCTGCAAATGCTGGAGATACTGGACATACTCCTCAACCGACTATTCCTAAGTCTGAACTGGTAAAGGAGTTTGTTATCAGGGATGCACCAGTACCTTGGAGTGAAACTCCTGCAGGTCAGGAGTGGACTAAGGAATGGAACTCAGTTTCATGTGTTCCAACTGCAATACATCTTGCTGAGCACTTGACTAAAGCTGATGAAATGTTAAATTCTGATGATTTAAAAACCCAGCTTAGAGTCACTGCATTGAGTATTAAACATCTACAAGGTCTTCATTCAACTACTCATGCAGAGCTATACAAGATTCAGGAGAACTTTATCAAACAAGAACAAGTTTGGAAAATTGATAAGAAAAAGTTCTTTCAACCTACCATTGACAGGATTGCTTATATTGAGAAAACTCAAGAGCAACAACAAGCTCAGATTGATGCCATTCTGATAAATCAAGCTTCTCAGCAATCGCAACTTACTGAAATCCAATCCTCAGTGGAATTACTTATCTCTCTTTTACTACCTGCTGATGCCAAAAAAGGGGAGAAGGTAATTAAGTCCAAATGCAACACTAACAAGACACTGCAAGGAAAGGATGATGGAAATGATGATCAATGATACTCTGGAATGGGTAGCGGTCATAGTCAAGGTAGAAGGTTTACATCAAGACAAGCTAGTCACAGGACAAGTTTTGATACTGGGAAAAGAATAAGTTCTGCTGCTGGTAAAAGGATAAGTTCTGATGAACTTCTAGATCTTGATGAGGAAATGTCAAGACAGTTATTTCTTCAAGAAAATCCAGGAATGGACTTGGAAAGTTTAAAGGAAGAAGAAGCCAAACTTAAATCAGAGAAAGTCACATCTAAATCTGAAGCTTCTGGTAAAAAGTCACTTCCAAAACTTAAAGGCATTGTGATCAAAGAAAGGACACATACTGAAGCAACATTGGCTAGATCACAACCACAGATAGATCCAAGGGTAAAGAAAAGGTTGGTGAACCTATCAAGGTTTATGTACCTCCTGAGGAAGAAGAAATTGCTGATGAAAAAGATGATCTTGCTCTAACTTCAAGAAAAGTTCTTAAAACAACCTCTGACATGGCTCAAGTTGTTCAGAGTCAAGAAATTGTAAGTTCTGATATTCAAAAGAAGCAAGTAACCTCTGACAGAGCTCAAGTTAACTTGATATCAGAAAATAGATCAAAGACACTCCTACCAGGATTCACTAAAGCAAAATAGACTCAATCTTTGAAGACTACCGCAAGTGGTTTTGAAGCAAGAGTAGTTACTGGAAAGGAAGCTAGAGATAAAACTGGATTGGGAAGTGCTGATGAAAGAAGAGTACACAACACTACCAATGATCCAACTTCCTTGAGTGAACCAGGTATTGGAGCAACTCCTGAGAGATTGAATCAACTGTAATCTGTACAGATGGTTTACCATACCTACTTGAAAGAATACATCATGTTGTATTTCATGACAGATGGTAGGGTTTATCATATAAGACAAAATGCCATTCCATTGAAGTATTTTGAAGAATTGGAGCATGTACTTTTTTTACTTCAAGTGGATGACAGAATAACAGGGACTGCTGCAAACTACTTAAAAGAACAGATTCAGAGACAGAAAAGGTTTTATTCTGTTAAGTCTGACAGCATATATGTTCCAAAGTACAGAGATCACAATGGTGATATTGTTGATATGAAGCCTAATACTGCACAGATCAGAACGTATCTTGGTATTAAGGGACTTGAATTCAATCTAGAGTCTGACAAAGCTTATGTTATAAGACTAGATCAGGAGTTAAGAAAAGCAAAGATCAATGATCTCAGAGCTGCAATCTTTCAAACTAGTGAAGATACTGCAGAGCTTAAAGATGTTAAAAGGAGAATGATTGATGAACTAAGATATGCTGAGAAATGTTTGTTGAAGAACTATCTCAGAACAACTCCTGACATCAGAGAGATCAGAAAATGAAGAAGCCAAGTCGAAGATCTACAACTGCTTAAATTCTGATATTTATACAGACTGAAGTTGTTATCAGAAGTTGAAATTGGTAAAAGCTTTAAGGACTGTAAGTTGTAGTTATCTAGTCTAATTCTCATGCATTTGTACTTAATGTTTTTGACATCATCAAATATCTGTTAAACTTGTATATTATGTTAATTTACAAGTTGGGGGAGATTGTTAGATATATTTGATAATGTCATGGCTAATATGTTTTATGTTTAGCTTTCAGATCTTACTTGAACATGATAAATCAATACTTAACTGTTGATAAGTACTTATACTGGAAGTCAGGACTTAAGGATATCAGTACTTATGTTATCAGGAGATAATCATTAGAAGATAGATATCAGAACTTAAGTGCTGAAGGACAATCAGATAAGGACAGTAGCTGATTAAAGGAAAGAAGATCAAGATAAACATAAGAAGAGATATGCATGAAGAAGGAATTCTGTAAAGAATGGAATACTTGGAAGAAAAGATATCTGATTGATATATTTTAGGAAGCAGAATTATATTCCATATCAATTAGCGATTATCTTGTAACTGTGTAGTATATAAACACAGATATAGGGTTTACACTATAAGTGTTATCATTATTAGAAAAGATTATTCATTGTAACCCTAGCAGCTCTCGTGATATTTGTTCATCACTGAGAGGTAACAGTTCCATACTGTAATAGAGTTTATTGTTTCAATAAAGTTTGTTTTCTGTTACTTAAGTTCTTAAAGTTCGATTTGAGTGTACTATACACTGTATTCACCCCTCTACAGTGTGTGTGTGACCTAACAATTTTATACCTCGGTACCTCAAAAGCCTCCCTCAGATGGGCAACATGGTCTGCCTTATCAGGCTCTTGACTAGCATGTCATCTACATAGACCTCCATGGTCTTTCCGATAATATCCTTAAAAATCTTTTTCATAAATCTTTGATAAATGGCTCTTGCATTCTTGAGACCAAACACCATAACAAGATAACAAAAAACTCCAAAGTCAGTGATGAATGATACCTTGGTATGCCATCTTTATGCATCTTGATCTGGTTGTAGCCACTTAATCCGTCCATAAAACTCAACATCTCGTGCCCTACAGTGGCATCTATCAGAGTGTCTATCCTTGGGAGAGGAAATCAATCCTTTTGACATGCATTATTTAGATCGGTCAAATCAACGCACATCCTCCACTTTCCTTAGCCTTCCTTACCATGACTGGATTAGCCAACCATTCTGGGCATTGTATTTCTTTTATAAAACCAGCTTTCAAGAGCTTCTCTACTTCTTGCTTTACGGCCTCTTGCTTTTCCGGAGCAAAACTCCTCTTCTTTTGCTTTATTGTCTTGCGGTTAGGGTCAACATTTACCTTATAAGTTATTAACTCAGAATCGATGCCTGGAATATCAGCTACCGATCATGCAAAAATGTCACAGTTCTCCTGCAAGAATTTTATCATCTTCCCTTTAAGGGGTTCCTCCAAATAAGCTCCAATAAAAGTTGTCTTCTCAGGATCCTCAGAAGACAAGGGAATTGAAATCAAATCTTCCGCTGGCTTCCCCCGTTTCTCATTATTTTGACGGATGTCTATGTCTTCAATAGGTAGAACTTGCCCCCAGCTCCATTTGCCCTTAACGAGGCTACATAACAGCTTCTTGCCATCTTCTAATCTCCTATTTCCCCTTTTACACCATTTCTAGTTGGAAATTTAATTATGGAATTATAGGATGAGGGGACTATTATAAAGGCATGTATACTTGTCCTTCCCATGATTGCATTATAAGTTGATCCAGCCTTGACTACCACGAAGTTCAACATTTGTGTTGCTTGTCTTGGCTCCTAACCCATTGTCAATGGTAGCTTAATTATTCCTTCAACCCGGAATTCGATCCCTGAAAATTTATACATTGGTATATCAGTTGGGGTCAACTGAGAATTATTGTATCCCATCCAGATAAAAGTGTCATATAGTAGAATATCCACTAACGCCCCATTATCTACAAGGACTCTTTTTCACAGGGTTGTTCCCTATAATGATATTATGACCAGATGATCATCATGAGGAAACTTGACCCTTCCAAATCAAAGTCATCAAATGCCATTGATACTCCAGTCTTGGCCCTCTTCGGGGTTTCTCCAACTATGTGCATAACCTCTCGCGCATAAGCCTTTCCTGAATTTTTAGAAGAATCAGCAGCAGTTGGTCCCCCAAATATCATATTAATCACCGGGCCTCGAGGTTGGGGGTTTCGTCCCTGATCGTCATGATCCCTCCTTCGGTCATCAAAATTCCTTCTTCCATTATTGTTCTTTTCTCCTCTCTCACCATCTACGGTGTACTTACTCAACCTTCCTTTTTGAATGATGAACTCAATCTCGTCCTTCAACCACTGGCACTCATCGGTGTCATGTCAAGCATTCTTGTGGAACCTCTCCAGCATTCTTTTGGAACCAAAAATACTTTCTTTTATCCAATTTGGCAGGATCGACCTTTAGAGGCTTTGTCTAGCGAGTGTCTCTATGCCTTTCAATTTCCATCAAGATTTGAATTCTATGAGCATTCAACCTAGCATACTTGGCGAACTTTTGTCCCGACCCTCCCTTCTTCGGAGTTAAGTCAGCTTCTTTGTTAACCCGAGGATACTGTAATAACCCCAATTTTTGGAAAATTTTGAAACCCTTATGAATAGTGTTTTTGCTGAATGAGAAAACTTTCATGCCACGCTATGTAGGGGTTCTGTTATTGATCTTATGGGATATTATTAGTACTCTATGGAGTATATAAGTGTATGTAAAGATCGTCAGAATCCAATTCCGAACACTTTGGTTTTTCCCGGAAATCCACAATATACGGAGAGAATTGAGTATAAGGTAACAGGATAAAAAGGATTTAAATTAAAGGATTATAAAAGAGGATCATAGAAGGAATTTAATATATTGAGAAAGGTTAAGGGAACCTAAGTAATAAGATCCCGGGTATGATCCTTCAAACGATAAAACGAGAACGAAAGTTAAGCGAACCGTATAGCAGATCAGCGGTCATTAGGCAAACGATTAGGAAGTTAATCAAAGGGATTAATGGGAATGATGTCATCCAACCAATAGAAAGAAGACAAGGAAGGAAGGATGACATCATGAGGATGAGGTAAGCATGACATAGGAAGGAAGGAGGTGTGGTTGAATAAGAACCACACAAATTCAAGGGCAAGGTAGTAATTTGCTAAAGCAAGCACAAAAACCAAGCAACCAAGCCAAGAAAAAACCATTTTCATCAAAAATCAAAAGCAACCAAGGCTTGTTCATGAAGCTCTCGGTTGGTTTCTTAAGAAATGGGAAGTCCAAGCTCCTCCACTTGTTATTTTCCAAGGTAATTATCCTAGCTCCTCCTAGTTAAGTTACATACTTCCTATAAGTTTAAGCTTCTAATTCCAAGCCAATCTTTTTCTATAAATCATCAAAGAAGATGGTGAATAGTGTTTTCAAGAACTAAAATTTGTGTTCTTGAAGTTTTGTTTAGATTAAGCTTGGTTAAGGGCTTTAAAGGTGATTCCAAGCCATCCTCTTGATTCTCCACTCTCCAAGGAAGGTATAAACTACAAACCCTAGCTTTAGTTTTGAGTAATTAGGATTGAATGTGTTTGATATAGCATATGTGAGGCATGATGCTTGATTGGTTGAAGTTTGGTTGAGTTTGTAGAGATTAGTTGGTTTTGTTGTATTGTTGGAGTTGTAAATCTTGGTAATTAGTTAAAGAACCTAAGTAAAGCTTTTAGTTCATGTGAGGAATAAGTATAAATGGTTAATATGGATTTGTTGGGGTTGTTATGATGTGATAAGGATGGATGATTGTTGTATGATTGATTTGGGGTTGATTTGTGGTTGGTATCGAGTGGTTTAAATTTGGGAAATCGCGTAAACATAGCCGTCGTAACGGCCGATTTTCTTTGGACTGTTTTTGTGCATAGCATCAGAACCCTTGAACTCACTGCTAGGTTTTGACCATTGTCATGTTTAGATAGTTCATGTTACGAGCTTCGTTTTGATATGTAGTTCGTTCGATTCCGATTTACGGTTTAGGAGAAACGACCGTTTCAAGTAACGGTGTTTCGCGAACGAAACTTTTTCCCTCGCCTTACTTTGAAATGTAGGTTAAAGACCAAAAAGGGTGAATTAATGTATGAAACATTTATGGTAAGTGTGTTAGGCAGTTGGTAAGTCATTCACGAAGGAATCGCTTTAAGACTCGTAAAGGTTAAGTTATTAAAAATGATGGAGCCGAGAGTACCCGAGTGACTTAAGCGAATCGGTGAGCGTAAAACTAGCATTAGAGTCTAAGTTAGCTAAAGCATAGATTTACAAGTGATTTTGGTTTAATTCCAACTTACTTGTTGTTTATAGGTTACCAGACTCGTCCCGAGCCATTCGTAACCCCCAGTCGCTCAGGCAAGTTTTCTACCAGTTATAACTGTTGTTGTGATGTAAATATATGTATATGCATTATCTTGCGATAGTGCATGATTGTTATTAGCAAATTCTTGCGATATATTGTAGCATGTGATATGGTATATATGCATGCCTGTTTCATATTCTTGAAATTTATATCTGTTGGTTATTTGATAATACCTATGCTAGAGGATAGTTGTATCTTGCATATACCCTTAGTATAGGGACCCAAAGGTGAAAATATTTTCTAAAACCGGGAGTCGAGGATCCCGAGTAATCTTGTATATATGGATATGGATATATATATATATATATATATATTTATATATATATATATGGTTATAGTTTTCCAAACTATTAATCGAATAAGGTTTATTCGATAACTTTAAACTTTATTTTATTATTGAATATTATTTCGAATATTATTCGAAGACTTATGACTCCTTTTATTTATTTATCTGAATATTATTTGAATATTCATTCGAGGACTTATGACTCCTTTTATTTATTTAAATGAATATTATTTTGAATATTCATTCGGGGACTTATGACTCCTTTTATTTATTTAATGAATATTATTTATAATATTCATTCGAGGTATTATGACTCAGCTTATTTTATTTATTGAATATTATTTGAATATTCATTTGAGGATCTATGACTCCGATTATTTGCTGTGATATATTCTTTATTTTATTAAAGAATAAGGTGTAAATAATCAAACTTATTTTTGATTATTCAAATAAAGATAATACTTTCATATAAGTATATCTTGGGTTATTTAATACTCGTTTCAAGTATAAATTTAATACTTCTACTTCAATTATTTTTATAAAGATTATTCTTTATGGGAATATTATTTAATTAATAATATTCAGATATTTTCTAATATTCTGGGGACTGATTTACTTCATTAAATCAGTCTTACTCCAAACACTCTTTAAAGTGTTTTCGAGTCTTCAAAATGATTTTTAAAAGTTAGAGCGGATCCCAAAACTCATTTTTATATTTAAGATCTTCCTGTTTAAAGGGGATTTAAATACTCGCTCAAAACCTGGGGAATCCGGCTCTGTGGTGTATTTTATATTCGCAACGAGGTTGCAGATTTGGTAAATGAATTGATTACTTGCCCAATGTTCGGGAAGTAAGCCCATCTAATTGAGTCGGCATAAGCGACAGGCCGGGGTACGGTCTAATATTGTGTAAGTGGCTGGGTGGCAGTCCATCAACGCGTGAGGGGCCGGGGTACGGTCGAGCGCGAGGTCTTAATTATGACCAGGGTGATGACCGGTGAGGAATTCATCCATCTACAGTAGAAAAGGTTACTTATTGGTATCTGTGCCTGATCAGCAAGATATCGGGTTTATGCCAAATGTTTTCTTTTCCTTTCCAAAAATTCATTGGATGTTTCGAACTCTGTTCATACTTCACATAACAGAGGTTCCAGGAAATGTTTAAGAGATATATATGTGGATATATATATATCGGGACTAAATAAAGTATCTCGTAACTTGATTTCATTCAATAATATTTCAAAGATTGAATCTATTCAAATCTTGTCTTGTAGTCTCATCTATGTGATGAACTTTTGAAACTGATTATAACTTGAACGGTGGTAGTTCAAGTAGTATTGGGAAAGATATAAGTATATTGGGGTATTTGGTAACCTCATCTTTTAAACTTATATCTAATTAATAATTGTCTTTTGAATGACAAAGATTTTCAGAAAAACGTTGAGACAAGGTTAGATATATGAGATCACCTTGCAACGATATTTTTTATACAGTTATACACTGGGACTTTGTGTATATTATGCATGGAAGAGGACTTCCAATATTTTGAAAAGTATATATGTATATATACTGAATATTTTGCGACTTCATCGCATTAAGATATCAAACTTGGTTCATTTCTTTTGACCAAGACTTTCATGAGTATTATGAGTAGGCTCATATATGGTAAATCATTATACATATTATTTTGGTGGGCTTGCTGCTCACCCTTGCTTTATTTCTTCATCACACAACAACAGTTAGGAAAGATGGCCAGACTCCAGCAGACCCAGCGCAAGCGCGTGGGAAGCGTCCCGCGTCTTCCCGTTGATGTTGTAGCTGCTATAGCTGCAGAGGTAGATCTATTGTAGATCAGACCATCTACTTTTGAGAATCAATTATGTATAATTATAACTTGTGGCAGATAATGGCAATTAACTGTAAATTTATCAAGTAATCATTTCGGGTTGTAATAACTTTTAAATTGTGGATTCAAAGACTTGTACTTATTTGAATTTCATCTCTGAGACTATAACGGGTTGTGGTGTATGTTAGTGTGGGGTCACAGCATAAGGTTGGTTATTATTAATTAAGTGAAGTGATATTGTGGAAAGAAAGACCGTGACGACCCGGATCCCCGACCCCGGATCCGGGGGTGTTACAGAAATGGTATCAGAGCTAAGCGTTATAAACCTCAGAGATGATGGGACGTTAAGATAATAAGTTCACTAAGATAATAAGAACTCTTGCCAAGTTCATAGTCGGGCTACCTAACGTAGTACTGACAGTTAAAACCCTTATGGGAACCCTTATAAATATCGTGATAGGAGCGTAGTTCGTTATCGTATATGGTAGCGGGACTCCGAACCCTGAGGTTGAGGAGCAACATCGCGATGATATTTTATTACTAATTGGAGATCGGATTGTGGATCCGATAGAGTGTCCTAATGCAGGACCGGATGATGTTGATATTGAGGATTTAGCGGTTGAGGATGTTGTCCTAGAAGGGATAGTTGTTGAGGAGGATCCCATGGAGGATCCTGACAGGATTGGATAAAGGACCACTGATGAATTGATGACCATGGTTTGGTCGACTACCAGAGGTAGGATTGGCCGGTCACTACCGGAGGTTCGTTCAAGTTGTAAAGATAGTAGCCCATTTAACGCGGCTTACTCGTAAGACTGAGAAGTTCGAATGGACAGAGAAATGCGAGAACAGCTTTCAAGAACTGAAGCAGAGGTTGGTGATGGCCCTTATGCTGGCATTGCCGGATGGAAAAAGAGATTTTGTGAAGTATAGTGACGCTTCGCACAAGGGCTTAGGGTGCGTGCTTATGCAGCACGGTAAGGTAATCGCGTACATGTCAAGACAATTAAGGTAATATGAAATTCGATATCCCCGTTCATGAGCTTAGGCTCGTGGCAATAGTTTTACCCTAAGGATTGGAGGCACTACTTGTATGGAGAGAAGTGCAAGAATTACCTAAGCCATAAGTGCTCTAGTACATTTTCACGTAGAAAGAGCTCAACATATGCCAGAGGAGGCAGTTAGAGCTAATCAAGAATAATGATTGGGAGATTCTTTATCATTCGGGGAAAGCCAATATGGTGGCTGATGCCCTTAGTAAAAAGGAGAGACTCAAGATGATAATGTCTTTTGGAGAGTTTATAAGAGATTTTGAGAAAATGGAAATAGAAGTGAAGGTAACCGGAGCCGGTACCGAAAAGCTGTTTGAGATTGCAATACAGCCCGAATTATTGGAAAAGATCATATTGTGCCAGAAAAAGTTATGAATGAAGGCAGGGAGCCAACAATTAGATAAAAGATTAATATCGAGAAAGATGATAAGGGAATAATGAGGTATTCCTATAGAATTTGGGTTCCGAAAGTTCAAGAGTGTAAGGATGAGAACTTAGATGAGAGCCATAGTTTGAGGAATAAGATTTAGAGCAAACCCTGAACGTGATAGTCAGGGAGGTCGCCATCAAGATAGAAGGAACCCATGACATAATGGAGTGGAAAATGAGGATTTTAAATTAAAAGATGACCCCAATTATGGGGAGTAGGATGAAACGTTTCATACTAAGGAAACAGAAAGTCGAGTAAGGAAAGGAGACCCGAGACGGTACTCCTATACGGCAATTCATGGACCTGTCTAAAAAAGAACTTAGACTATTATCCCCAACCACCACCCTGAGGAGACAGTGCGGTGAGAAATTCTTTCAGGACCTTTAAATCGCTAAGCTCTCAGAGTTCCAAGGAACAAGCTGACCCAGTCGAGGCAAGAGCCTGGCTAAAGGAAATATAGGAATCATTTGAGATTCTAAATGATTGACGAATCACAAAAGACTGTTTTTATCACTTACCCTCCTAAGAGAGAGACCACCCGCTGGTGAAAGACCAAGAAAGGCACGGAGCCAGAGGTTATGATAAACTGATTAAAGTTCAGCCAATTGTTTTTGGGAAAGTAATTCCCGAGGTTATAGAGAGAGTGTAAAAGCTTTAGAGCCAGAACAAAGGCATACGAGTATGATGAATGGTGAATTTAAGTTGTAAAAGTTGTCAAGATTCGTTCTGAGGACACGAATCCAGAATAACGGGATATTTGAAATCAATGCTTATGTTGTGTTGGTTCATGAATGCTATTGTGAAATTCGGTATAGACTATCGAGGTGGAACTGATTGAATAAGATACCCTTATCAGGCATATATGACTTTATTTATCCATGGAAGGATGCTTGTACTTTTTTTAAAGGTGGAATTAAGGATAGAACATCGGTAACTTAAAACGAATCCTAGGGGAATGCATAAAGGTTGGCATTTCACCCTTAATAGGGACAGTATGAGTTTTGACAGTATGATTGGGAAAGGGTTAAGGTAATAATAACCTTTAAGGATCAGTGGAGAAATTCTTCAGAAGTATATAGACAATGGTTCTACTATTAGTAAATGGTATTGTGATATGCCCTGTATCTAGGGAATACAGGAGGAACGATTGAAGGATAACCTTAGAGGTTTTACAAGGAGAAAGGAAATATTCGAAATTCTCAAGAATAAAAATATTGATAAAGGAAATATGACGTAATTATATTGATGCCAAGTGAGGCACGTGTTAAACCACGAGAAGGTATGGATCGAACCAGTAATGGTCGAAATTGTTCAGGGAAATTAGGACTTAAGATAGAAGATGTTCTAAGTATGATCGAGAGTCAGTCTTGACAGTGATTAACCTCTAAAGACTGAGGCAATAACTTATGGAAAAAAATGGTGATTTTTTTTTTACTCATCAGATTTTAAGGAAAGCATTTTCACATAAGCTGTGATTGAAATAAGGTAGAAATTTATTGGAGGTGGTTAATGTGAAATTGACTGTAAGGAAATTTTACTATCAGGAAAGGCCAAAGAGGTGGCCGACACTTTAAAGGTAAGAGGATAATTATAGGCGCTCGTGCGAGAGGAATACAGTGATGATGGTTAAAGCTGTGAAGGTTGTATTATGGTTTGGAAGATTGACATTCCTTCTGATGACTGTGCAATACCCGACCGTAATAGTAGTTGGTAAAGGTTTAATTCGCGTAATCGCCATGAACGGGCTATCTATCTTAGGAGGTCCTCTAAACAAACCTTTGAGTTAAGTCTTCTATTGAAGGCATATGATTAAGAATGGTATTAACCTGCTATCGTTGCTTTGATTGAAACTCTTCTGCACTTTTATTTGCTTCATGTCATGTATGTATGTCAGGATCAGGAGTGTTCTTCATGAATCATGAATGGTGATTATGTTACCTCCTTAGAAGGATTAGATACGACATGTATGGACTCCGTATGGTTAGCTATTAAGATTTCATGGAATGTGAATGACGACAGTAGGTCAGTGGTGGACCATAGTAAGGCAGCAATGATTCTGCGAGTATCGAGCTGATTACAACCGTGAGAGTTGTATTGGAATAGGTGTCGAGATTGAGTACCCCTAATCGGGTCGTGGTAGTGTATAAGTTATCATTGATAGACTAATTAAGTAGAGTATCTACCTAGTGAATTATTATTCTTTCTTACCAATAGAGAGTCGTATTATTATACGAGGAAGGTTGCGGTGCAAGCATAGAATTCTAGTAGCGATGATGTATAGAATGAGATCCCAGATTCGATTTTCGATGTCGAGGGAGTTTCAAAGGTGATTGTGTATAAGCTCGAGGAAGAGCATGGGTCCATAGAATGATGGACGGGATAGAGAAAATATTTAGGCACGTGAAATGCGATGCTATAATACTTGATGTTGATATAAATACATATATGTTTTGTTCTCCTATGACAAACCTCTATAGTTCAGAGGTAGGTTCCAAGCCAGATATTTTGTGGCTGTATATTTTTTCATATATACAATTCTCTTCAGTTCGTTCTTTTCTCTTCTTTTCATTTCATGTAAGCTGAGAAGAACAACCCTTCCAGAAGGGGAGGTATTGCCGAATGACTATCTATCTTTGTGATAGAAGCCTAGTAGGATACCACATGTTGTTTAATTGCTTGTCAAGTACTAAAGGCTGGCCACCTTCTGTACTAACTATGCGATATAACAAGTGTTCATGATCATAGTGATCTCTCAACAAATTCCTTTACTTCTATTTGATTGATCAAATTTTGGAAAATAGAAACAACTGAAAAAGGAGTAATAAAGTGGTGGTAGTATGCGGAATGGGAACACATTCGTGATACTGAGGTTGACGTGGTTATTAAAAGGTTATAGAACGCTAGCGAGCAATAGTATAACCCGTATAATATTAGGAACGGAAGGTGATAGCGATTACGAACTGGAAAAGAATGGGTATTGAGAAGCAAAAGCTTTAATGTTAAAAGCTATGATGAGAGTCTGTGCAATAGACTTGAAAGAATTTGGAATGATCACTTAATTCGGATTGAGTTATCTTACGACAATAGATCATATGTCATTATCGAGATGTCGCCTTATGAGATCCTTGAGGGAAGACAATGTCGATCTCCCTTATGTTAGGATGAAGTTGTAGAGCGCAAGATGCTCGGACCCGCAGTAGTCCAAAAGACCAAGGATATGATAGATCTAATCAGAGGACGGCTGGTAGTAGCCCAAGATGGACATGATAAGTATGTTGATTTGACACGAAAGGATAAAGAGTATGAAATAGGGGACCTAGTAATGTTATAGGTATCCCTTGGAAAGGATTGATGAGGTTCGGAAAGAAAGGAAAGCTAAGTCTACAATTTGTTGGACCCTTGGATATATTAAGACGTTTGGGAAGTTAGCATAGAAGCTAGCCCTAACCCCGAACATGTAGCAGGTCGTAACGTGTTTCACGTATCAATGTTAAGGAAGTGTAATTTAGATGCCAGATAAATAGAGGCATATGAGCGCATAGATATGCAACCCGACGTAACCTGTATGGAGCAACCAGGAAGGGTTATAGAGTGAAAAAGAACAAGTGCTTAGGAGAAGGATTATTAAACTAGGCAGAGTCTGGTGGTAGGACCACAATGTGGGAAAATTGACTCGGGAGTTAGAAAGTGTAATGCTAAGAAAGTATCCCCATTTGTTTTCTATCTGATTCCGGGACGGAATCCTTTTAAGGAGGGGAGACTGTAATAACCCCAATTTTTGGAAAATTTTGAAACCCTTATGAATAGTGTTTTTGCTGAATGAGAAAACTTTCATGCCACGCTATGTAGGGGTTCTGTTATTGATCTTATGGGATATTATTAGTACTCTATGGAGTATATAAGTGTATGTAAAGATCGTCAGAATCCAATTCCGAACACTTTGGTTTTTCCCGGAAATCCACAATATACGGAGAGAATTGAGTATAAGGTAACAGGATAAAAAGGATTTAAATTAAAGGATTATAAAAGAGGATCATAGAAGGAATTTAATATATTGAGAAAGGTTAAGGGAACCTAAGTAATAAGATCCCGGGTATGATCCTTCAAACGATAAAACGAGAACGAAAGTTAAGCGAACCGTATAGCAGATCAGCGGTCATTAGGCAAACGATTAGGAAGTTAATCAAAGGGATTAATGGGAATGATGTCATCCAACCAATAGAAAGAAGACAAGGAAGGAAGGATGACATCATGAGGATGAGGTAAGCATGACATAGGAAGGAAGGAGGTGTGGTTGAATAAGAACCACACAAATTCAAGGGCAAGGTAGTAATTTGCTAAAGCAAGCACAAAAACCAAGCAACCAAGCCAAGAAAAAACCATTTTCATCAAAAATCAAAAGCAACCAAGGCTTGTTCATGAAGCTCTCGGTTGGTTTCTTAAGAAATGGGAAGTCCAAGCTCCTCCACTTGTTATTTTCCAAGGTAATTATCCTAGCTCCTCCTAGTTAAGTTACATACTTCCTATAAGTTTAAGCTTCTAATTCCAAGCCAATCTTTTTCTATAAATCATCAAAGAAGATGGTGAATAGTGTTTTCAAGAACTAAAATTTGTGTTCTTGAAGTTTTGTTTAGATTAAGCTTGGTTAAGGGCTTTAAAGGTGATTCCAAGCCATCCTCTTGATTCTCCACTCTCCAAGGAAGGTATAAACTACAAACCCTAGCTTTAGTTTTGAGTAATTAGGATTGAATGTGTTTGATATAGCATATGTGAGGCATGATGCTTGATTGGTTGAAGTTTGGTTGAGTTTGTAGAGATTAGTTGGTTTTGTTGTATTGTTGGAGTTGTAAATCTTGGTAATTAGTTAAAGAACCTAAGTAAAGCTTTTAGTTCATGTGAGGAATAAGTATAAATGGTTAATATGGATTTGTTGGGGTTTTTATGATGTGATAAGGATGGATGATTGTTGTATGATTGATTTGGGGTTGATTTGTGGTTGGTATCGAGTGGTTTAAATTTGGGAAATCGCGTAAACATAGCCGTCGTAACGGCCGATTTTCTTTGGACTGTTTTTGTGCATAGCATCAGAACCCTTGAACTCACTGCTAGGTTTTGACCATTGTCATGTTTAGATAGTTCATGTTACGAGCTTCGTTTTGATATGTAGTTCGTTCGATTCCGATTTACGGTTTAGGAGAAACGACCGTTTCAAGTAACGGTGTTTCGCGAACGAAACTTTTTCCCTCGCCTTACTTTGAAATGTAGGTTAAAGACCAAAAAGGGTGAATTAATGTATGAAACATTTATGGTAAGTGTGTTAGGCAGTTGGTAATTCATTCACGAAGGAATCGCTTTAAGACTCGTAAAGGTTAAGTTATTAAAAATGATGGAGCCGAGAGTACCCGAGTGACTTAAGCGAATCGGTGAGCGTAAAACTAGCATTAGAGTCTAAGTTAGCTAAAGCATAGATTTACAAGTGATTTTGGTTTAATTCCAACTTACTTGTTGTTTATAGGTTACCAGACTCGTCCCGAGCCATTCGTAACCCCCAGTCGCTCAGGCAAGTTTTCTACCAGTTATAACTGTTGTTGTGATGTAAATATATGTATATGCATTATCTTGCGATAGTGCATGATTGTTATTAGCAAATTCTTGCGATATATTGTAGCATGTGATATGGTATATATGCATGCCTGTTTCATATTCTTGAAATTTATATCTGTTGGTTATTTGATAATACCTATGCTAGAGGATAGTTGTATCTTGCATATACCCTTAGTATAGGGACCCAAAGGTGAAAATATTTTCTAAAACCGGGAGTCGAGGATCCCGAGTAATCTTGTATATATGGATATGGATATATATATATATATATATATATTTATATATATATATATGGTTATAGTTTTCCAAACTATTAATCGAATAAGGTTTATTCGATAACTTTAAACTTTATTTTATTATTGAATATTATTTCGAATATTATTCGAAGACTTATGACTCCTTTTATTTATTTATCTGAATATTATTTGAATATTCATTCGAGGACTTATGACTCCTTTTATTTATTTAAATGAATATTATTTTGAATATTCATTCGGGGACTTATGACTCCTTTTATTTATTTAATGAATATTATTTATAATATTCATTCGAGGTATTATGACTCAGCTTATTTTATTTATTGAATATTATTTGAATATTCATTTGAGGATCTATGACTCCGATTATTTGCTGTGATATATTCTTTATTTTATTAAAGAATAAGGTGTAAATAATCAAACTTATTTTTGATTATTCAAATAAAGATAATACTTTCATATAAGTATATCTTGGGTTATTTAATACTCGTTTCAAGTATAAATTTAATACTTCTACTTCAATTATTTTTATAAAGATTATTCTTTATGGGAATATTATTTAATTAATAATATTCAGATATTTTCTAATATTCTGGGGACTGATTTACTTCATTAAATCAGTCTTACTCCAAACACTCTTTAAAGTGTTTTCGAGTCTTCAAAATGATTTTTAAAAGTTAGAGCGGATCCCAAAACTCATTTTTATATTTAAGATCTTCCTGTTTAAAGGGGATTTAAATACTCGCTCAAAACCTGGGGAATCCGGCTCTGTGGTGTATTTTATATTCGCAACGAGGTTGCAGATTTGGTAAATGAATTGATTACTTGCCCAATGTTCGGGAAGTAAGCCCATCTAATTGAGTCGGCATAAGCGACAGGCCGGGGTATGGTCTAATATTGTGTAAGTGGCTGGGTGGCAGTCCATCAACGCGTGAGGGGCCGGGGTACGGTCGAGCGCGAGGTCTTAATTATGACCAGGGTGATGACCGGTGAGGAATTCATCCATCTACAGTAGAAAAGGTTACTTATTGGTATCTGTGCCTGATCAGCAAGATATCGGGTTTATGCCAAATGTTTTCTTTTCCTTTCCAAAAATTCATTGGATGTTTCGAACTCTGTTCATACTTCACATAACAGAGGTTCCAGGAAATGTTTAAGAGATATATATATGTGGATATATATATATCGGGACTAAATAAAGTATCTCGTAACTTGATTTCATTCAATAATATTTCAAAGATTGAATCTATTCAAATCTTGTCTTGTAGTCTCATCTATGTGATGAACTTTTGAAACTGATTATAACTTGAACGGTGGTAGTTCAAGTAGTATTGGGAAAGATATAAGTATATTGGGGTATTTGGTAACCTCATCTTTTAAACTTATATCTAATTAATAATTGTCTTTTGAATGACAAAGATTTTCAGAAAAACGTTGAGACAAGGTTAGATATATGAGATCACCTTGCAACGATATTTTTTATACAGTTATACACTGGGACTTTGTGTATATTATGCATGGAAGAGGACTTCCAATATTTTGAAAAGTATATATGTATATACTGAATATTTTGCGACTTCATCGCATTAAGATATCAAACTTGGTTCATTTCTTTTGACCAAGACTTTCATGAGTATTATGAGTAGGCTCATATATGGTAAATCATTATACATATTATTTTGGTGGGCTTGCTGCTCACCCTTGCTTTATTTCTTCATCACACAACAACAGTTAGGAAAGATGGCCAGACTCCAGCAGACCCAGCGCAAGCGCGTGGGAAGCGTCCCGCGTCTTCCCGTTGATGTTGTAGCTGCTATAGCTGCAGAGGTAGATCTATTGTAGATCAGACCATCTACTTTTGAGAATCAATTATGTATAATTATAACTTGTGGCAGATAATGGCAATTAACTGTAAATTTATCAAGTAATCATTTCGGGTTGTAATAACTTTTAAATTGTGGATTCAAAGACTTGTACTTATTTGAATTTCATCTCTGAGACTATAACGGGTTGTGGTGTATGTTAGTGTGGGGTCACAGCATAAGGTTGGTTATTATTAATTAAGTGAAGTGATATTGTGGAAAGAAAGACCGTGACGACCCGGATCCCCGACCCCGGATCCGGGGGTGTTACAGATACTTGTCCTTTATATCATATTTTTTATCTGTTTTTCGCTTCTTTCCACCAGCGGGCTCATTGTTTACCACCATTTTTTTCATACTTTGCTCTACTTTGATATACTTTTCGGCCCTATCCTAGAGTTGTAACATGATTTCAGGGGGGCATTTCGCCAGGGACATCTTGAAGAACTCATCTCTAGTCCCTTGTTGTAGGGCTATCATAGCTACCTTGTCATCAAGATACGGGACTTTCAGGGCCTCCTTTGTGATTTGGTTCAGGTAATCTCTAAGAGACTCCTTTGCTCCTTGGGCTAGACCTATGAGGGAAGTCGAACTCTTCTCATGTACTCTACCACTAATGAACTGTTTGATAAAAGTGTTAGATATATTTATGATGTCATGTCTAATAATGATTTGTGTTTAGTTTTCAGATCTTGACTAACAGAACAAATCAGGACTTAACTGGAAATCAGTACTTATACTGAAGTCAGAACTTAAGATATCAGAACTTAAGTTATCAGAACTTAAGATATCAGAAGATATTTATCAGGAGATAATATCAGGATTTAAGAAGACTTTCAGATAAGGAAGATGGCTGATTAAAGGAAAGAAGATTAAGACAAACACAAAAAGAGATATGCATGGAGAAGAATTCTATGAAGAATAGAAGACTTGGAAGAAAATATAACTAATTGATATATTTTAGGATACAGACTTATATTCGATATCAATTAGAAGATTATCTTGTAACTGTATGTCTATATAAACACAGCATAGGGTTTACACTAGATGTGTTATCATAATCGAGAATATTATTCATTGTAACCCAAGCAGCTCTCGTGATATTTGTTCATCACTGAGAGAGAACGGTTCCATTGTAATACTGTTTTATTAATAAGATTATTCTGTGTTTCATACTTGTGTTCTTAATTCGATTTGATTGTAGTATACACTGTATTTAACCCCCTTCTACAGTGTGTGTGACCTAACAAGTGGTATCAGAGCCTAATGGTTAACACATATATAGTAAAGATCCAAAACAATCATGTCTGAAGAAGAAAAAACTCCAACCAAGCCCACCAAAACTGACGAAACTCCAGAGACTCAAATCCATAATCAATATGAGACTATTAGGGTTCCCATACTGAAACCTTCTGAGTATCCCATATGGAAAGTGAGGATGACTATGTTTCTGGAAGCTACAGATCCAGAATACCTTGACAGAATTAATGAAGGACCACATAAGCCAACCAAGCTCTCTGTTGTAGTTGCAGACCATCCAGCAATGACTGTACCAAAGGAGAAAAGTAAATATACAGCTGAAGATATCTCATCTATTGTCAAGGATGCAAAGGTAAGGCATTTGCTGCATAGTGCCATTGATAATGTCATGTCAAACATGGTAATTAACTGCAAGACTGCAAAGGAGATATGGGATGCCTTGGAAACAAGATTCCAGGGAACTGATGCAATTAAGAAGAACATGAGGACTATACTCACACAAGAGTATGAGCACTTTGACTCAAAACCTGATGAGTCATTAACTGGTTCATATGACAGATTTGTCAAACTCTTGAATGATCTGTCACTGGTGGATAAGGAATATGATCTTGAAGATACTAATCTTAAATTCCTTTTAGCTCTTCCTGAAAGTTGGGACTTGAAGGAAACTACTATAAGAGACAACTATGCTCTTGATGAAACTACTCTTGATGAAATTTATGATATTCTCAAAACTCATGAACTTGAAATGGATCAAAGAAGCAAGAGACATGGGAGAAAGTCAAGAACAGTTGCTCTTAATGCTGAGGAGGAATCCCCCAAAGTCTGTGTCTCAAAGAAAGGCAAAGGAAAGGCTCTCATCATAAAGTCTGATACTAAGTCATCAAGTTCTAATAGTTATGAGGATTCAGAAACTGAAAGTCTATCTGAGATGGATGCTGATGAAGCGATGATGAGATTGTGTGCTCTTATGGTGAAGGGCATCACAAAGATAGCTTACAGGAAATTCAGAAAGGGAAAGAAGTTTTCCAGGAAAAGTGGAAGTTCTGATAAGAAGGGATTCAGAAAATCTGAAGGCAATACAGGAAAGTCTGATAGAGGAGATTACTCAAATGTTAAATGCTACAATTGTGGTGAGAAAGGCCACATATCTCCTGATTGCAAGAAAGGAAAAGGTGACAAAGGCAAGGCACTTGTCACAAAGAAGAAAAGCTGGACAGACACTTCAGATTCTGAACATAAGGTGAACTATGCTTTGATGGTAAATGCTGATAGCAGTTCTGAAGCTGCTGAGTTAAAGGTACCTTAAACAACTTATGCTCTTCATACTGATCATATTACTGAGTTGAGATCTTATCTTAAAACCATATTCATTAGCTATAGAGATTAGATTTTAAAATATGATAGCTTAACTTTTGAAAATCTGGCTTTTAAGAAAATGAATGACTATTTAGAAAAGGAGTTAGTTATGCTCCATCAAACTCAGAAAGAAAGAGATGATGCCTTTTATGTTAGAGATGAAGTGTTAAAATTGAATCAATCTCTAAAAACTGAGTTAGAAAAGGAAAGAGAGATTATCAGGACTTGGACTAACTCTGGCAGAACAACTCAGAATTTACTAAGTAGTGGAAACTGGAAAGAGGGCTTAGGCTATAGAGATGATAAAAGTGAAAAAGGAATTGAACAAATTAAGCCAATTATTGTTAAACAGACTACTAAGTCAAAGGTAAATCATGTTAAGTTTGTAGCTAAAACTGTAAAGTCTGATTCTGAAAAGATGAAAGATAATGATACAGAAGTTAAGGCAGAGTCAAGTTCTGACAAATTAAAATAGGATAAATCAGCTGAAGTTAACATAGGCTTAATGACAAAGAAGCAGCTTAAGTACAAGCTGAAAGAGATTAAGGATGTAAACAAGGTAAAGCTACCTAGAAAAAATAGGAATGGAAAGGAAGGCGTGAACAAAAGAAATAATTATAAGTCTTTTCCTAATGCTCCTAGAAAGAAATGAAATAACTGTGGAAACACTAACCATCTTGCTTCTTTTTGGCAGGAAGAATAAGGATATAAATTCTTTACCTCCTAAATCAGGAGTTTAGAGTCAGTCTGTTAGGTTTAAACCACAAAATCCTTGTTTTCATTGTGGTAGTTTATGACATTCCATTTATAGTTGTAAGGAATATCATAGTTTGTACTATGATTATTATCAAATAAAACCTTTTTTAAAGAAAGTTAGCATTATTCCTTCTAGTATAAGTTCTGATGCAAAGTCTGATACTGTAAATTATGATAAGAAAAATGTTAACATAAACTCTGATGTTAAATCCGCTGCAAATGTTAACAAACTTAATAAGGCCAAAGGATCCAAGCAAGTCTGGGTCCTTAAAACTAATCATTAGTGGTTTTTGTGATTGCAGGGCAACAGGAAAAATATCCTAGTTCTGGACAGTGTTCGTCAAATATGTGACAGAGGTTATCATGTGGATTTCTTTGAAGAACACTGTGAAGTTGTAAGAAAATCTATAGGAAAAGTTGTTCTGAAGGGATACAGGCATGGTAATATTTATGAAGCTAAGCTTTCTACAAGTTCTGATGGTTCTGCAATCTGTCTGTTAAGTAGAGCATCAATTGAAGAAAGTTAGGATTGACACACGAAACTCTCTCATTTAAATTTTAATAATATAAATGAACTAGTCAAGAAAGATCTTGTGAGAGGACTGCCAAAATCAGTATTTGCTCCTTATGGCCTTTGTGATTCATGTCAAAAGGCAAAACAAAGAAAATCTTCATTCAAGAGCAAGACTGAATCTTCAATTCTTGAGCCTTATCACCTACTACATGTTGATCTATTTGGTCCAGTAAATGTCATGTCTATTGTAAAGAAGAAATATGATATGGTTATAGTAGATGAGTTTACCAGATACACATGGGTGTATTTCTTGCACACAAAAAGTGAAATTGCATCTATCTTGATTGATCATGTCAAACAATTGGATAAATTGGTCAAAGACTTTGTGAAAATCATAAAAAGTGATAATGGCACTGAGTTCAAGAATTTGATTATGGAAGAGTTCTGCAAAGACCATGGAATAAAACAGGAATTCTCTGCTCCTGGAACTCCACAGCAAAATGGAGTTATTGAAAGAAAGAATAGAACTCTTATTGAAGCTGCACGAACTATGCTTGATGAAGCAACGTTACCAACCTACTTTTGGGCTGAAGCTGTGCAGACTGCTTGTTTTACTCAGAATGCAACACTTATCAACAAGCATGGAAAGACACCATATGAGATGGTGAAGAAAAAGAAGCCAAATCTAAAGTACTTTCATGTATTTGGATGCAAGTGTTTTGTTCTTAAGACTCATCCTGAACAGCTATCCAAATTTGATCTAAAAGCTTATGAAGGAATTTTTGTTGGATATCCACTTTCCACAAAAGCCTTCAGAGTCTACAATTTAAGAACAAGGGTTGTCATGGAATCTATCAACGTCTCTTTTGATGATAAGAAGATTACTGCACTTGAAGATTTCAATGATAATGATCAGCTGAGATTTGAGAATGAAGCTTTAAATTCTGATTCTGTAAATTCTGATAGTCTAAATCCTGATACTACAAACTCTGATGGGTTAAACTCTGATGTTATTAAAACTGTGGTGACTACGCCAAAGGAAAATGCACCCGTGCAGGGGGAGCATATTAAAGATCCAACCACATCTCATGAAGCATCAGAACCTAGAATAGGCTCCTCAAGTTCTGATTCATCAAGTTCTGATGGGCCAAGTTCTGATAATTCTGGAAACTCAAATTCTGATGGATCCAACTCAGAGAGCATGATTTCTGGGGGAGCATCAGAAAATGTTGATGGAGATAGCATGGATCATGGGGGAGCATCCAGTTCTAGAGATAACCTTCCATCTGCAAGGAAGTGGACTAAATCACATACACCTGACTTGATTATTGGAGATCCTGAAGCAGGTATTAGAACTAGAACAACAACATCAAATGAATGTCTCTATCATTCTTTTCTTTTTCAGGCTGAACCAAAGAAAGTGGAAGAAGCTCTTCAAGATGTTGATTAGGTGCAAGCAATGCAGGAAGAGTTAAATGAATTTGAAAGAAATAAAGTATGGACCCTAGTGCCAAGACCAAAGAATAGATCTGTTGTTGGTACAAAGTGGGTGTTCAGAAACAAAACTGATAGTGATGGCATAATTACAAGAATTAAAGCAAGGCTGGTTGCAAAAGGATATTCTCAACATGAGGGAATTGATTAGGATGAAACATTTGCACCAGTTGCTATATTGGAAGCCATAAGGATATTTTTGGCTTATACTGCTCACAAAAAGTTTAGAGTCTTTCAAATGGATGTAAAAAGTGCTTTTCTTAATGGAGAATTGGAAGAAGAAGTATATGTTGAACAACCTCCAGGTTTTGTAGATTCAAAATTTCCTAAACATGTCTACAGACTTGATAAAGCACTTTATGGCCTTAAGCAAGCTCCAAGAGCATGGTATGAGACATTAGCTCAGTTTCTTCTGGAAAGTGGATTTAACAGAGGGACTATTGATAAAACTTTATTCTATCTCAACCATGGAAAGGAATTACTTTTGGTGCAGATATATGTTGATGATATCATTTTTGGTTCTACAAATGACAGACTTTGTAAAAGGTTTGCCAAGCTAATGTAGTCAAGATATCAAATGAGTATGATGGGAGGACTTAGCTATTTTCTGGGCCTTCAAGTTAAGCAGAATGAAGAAGGAACTTTTATTTGTCAATCTAAGTACACCAGAAATTTGTTGAAGAAATTTGGAATGCAAGACTGTTCAAGTGCATCCACTCCTATGGCCACTGCAACAAAATTGGATAAGGATATTGGTACATCAGTAAATATTACTGATTACAGAGGTATGATTGCCTCACTACTCTATATAACTGCAGGTAGACCTGATATTATGTATGCTACCTGTCTTTGTTCAAGATTTCAAGCAGATCCAAGAGAGCCTCACTTAACAGTTGTGAAAAGAATTTTCAAGTACCTTAAGGGTACAGCTGATCTGGGATTGTGGTATCCTAGGGAATCAGACTTTAAGTTAATAGGTTACTCAGATGCAGATTTTGCAGGGTGCAAAATTGACAGGAAAAGCACAAGTGGAAGCTGCCAATTTCTTGGAGGCATATTAGTTTCTTGGTTTAGCAAGAAACAAAAGTCAATTTCCACATCAACTACAGAGGCATAGTACATTGCTGCAGGAAGCTGTTGTGCACAGATTCTTTGGATGAAGAATCAGTTACTGGATTATGGGTTAGAATTTTCTAAAATCCCTATTGACTGTGATAATTAAAGTGCTATTGCCATGACAGGTAATCCAGTTCAGCACTCAATAACAAAGTACATCAGCATTAGGTACCACTTCATAAGGGAACATGTGATGAAAGGTACAGTGGAATTGCATTTTGTTCCAACAGATCAACAACTAGCAGATATCTTCACAAAACCACTGTGTGAAGCTACTTTTACAAGATTTGTAAATGAACTTGAAATGGTTTCAGGTTCTTCCTCTGAATCTATTTAGTTTATGTTCTGATACATCAGACTTTATGATCAGTATTTACAGATATTACTCTCTTTAATCTGTGCTTAAATTGTAATTTACCTAAGTGCTGATTATTATCTGATGTGAATTTCTAAACTCTGATAGTTATATGAATGTTTCTGTGACTATTCAATCCAATGAGGATAACTGTGCTAGATGCTGACCTAGTAGTCTCTAATATACTAAAGATCCCATGTTTGAAGTAATTGTTTATGTGGAAATCTTTTAACACAAGCAAATTCTGATATTGAGCTTGGTTTGGTTTACTTTGTGTATCTTATAACTAAGTCAAAAACTAGAATAATGCTTCTTATCTGTTAAGTTCTGATTTTAGTAAATCCTATGGATGTACAAAGTGCTGATAAGCCTCACTTATCAAAAGAAAAAGTACAGAAAAGAAATAAATATCAGGCACTCCTTTGAGATCTAGAAAAAATATATGTGGAAGGGAAGACCCAAGTGCATTGCTGGTATTAAGTAATATGCATTAGAAAAGCAAATAAAATTTTCTTGGTGACTTTTCACATTCTCTGATTACTGGAGAAATACTCTGATAATAGCATAAATTCTGATAAGCAGTCGTGACTCACATACACTGAGAAGCCACTGTAAAAAGGAATTTCAAAAGATGCATAAAATGAGCACAAAATAGTTGAGATGGATTCATGCATGACCTCATTCTATAGTAGATTTCAGACTAATGACAGATTTTGAGCACAGTTCTTAGTTATGCCTTATTTCTAAGATGTACTGAAGTGAATCAGACTTTACTCTTTGTCTGATATTTAGCTTAATTCACACACTTACACTCCATATGAATGATGAAAATTACTGTGGTGATCAATATTGTTTTAGATGAACAGTTTAAGTGTCAGTTGCATAAATTCTGAGGACAAGTTCTGATGATTAAGTTCTGTTGAAACCATATCAGTATTTGTGTGAAGAATTACAGAAATAAACATTCACTTTTTGAGTAAAGGAGCCATATTCTGATGACTTTTAAATTCTGATAATAATCAAGTTCTGATGCTGACGTGGCAGTATTTATTTCCTTGATTTATTTTTAAGTCAATACTTGAACGGTTATATTTTATCAGAATATTGGTTTATGTGAGATAAAGTCAGTAATAATCATTTGTTTAGTGGGAATAGTTTTTTTTGAAAAACTGCATGTGCATAGTAATCATTACTTATTTCCCGTGCCCATTAACTTTTGTCTTAACTGCTGCATGGCTGACAGGTGTAACGTCTATTCCACTTCTCAATAACTGCTGTCAAGTAGAGTGTATAAGTAAAAAAGATAATAGATTTTAAAATCTTTTATTTACATTTCTTTCTAACCTCTCTCTCTTTTCTCTTAATCTCTCTCTGACGGTTTTCTATACAGACATTTTATCAAACACCTTTCAGGCACTCTTCTTTCTCACTTATTTCTCAATGGCACCCAAGGATATAATCTTTAATGGAGCAAAGTTCGTCCCCAATAACTATGCTGCCATTCTCACTAAGAGTGAAGCTCCTTCGGAACTTCATTTTATACAGGATTTCTTATCTCATAGTGAAATTGGGTTCGCTTTGACACAACCATCCTATTTATCTTGTACTCAAGTTCTGACGTTTTGGCATACATGACTTTATGATAATGGTGGTAAGAATGGAACACCAAGCATTGTGTTTACAGCAGGGGAGGTTGAGTACGTTGTTACTCCATCGACAGTTCGAAAAGCGTTACATCTACCTGAAAACTACGAGTTTAGTTCTACTGTTGAAGAGCCCATGCTACAGCAAATGATGGCTAATCTTGGGTATGAACAGAGTTTGGCTAAGTTGGGTCAACTCAAACGCCCATATATTCGAAAGGAATGGAGCTTCTTCTTCGATTAAATCACGAAGACGTTTGCCAACAAATGGTCAAATTTTGATGCCATTCCTATTCTGACACAACAAATTGGGTATGCACTCCTAAACTAGTCTCATTTTGATTATGCAAAGACTGTGTTATGTTTTATAGGAGATAGAATGAAAGAGGACAGGAATGTAGTTTACTTTGCTAGGTTCTGTCAGTTAATTTATAGCTACTGTACATCAAATGAACCACAACCAGCAAGTGAACAAATAGAACCTTTTAGGTTAGCTAAGAGGGCTTTTACTGATCTGTTAACTACTGACAACAAGAAGGGAGCTTTGAGACCCCTTAGAATTCCTTTATCAGTAAAACAAGCTCTGGTAAATGCTGATTATGATACCTATTCATGGATATATCCTGATGTCCAATCCACCAACACACAACAACCATCAGAACCAACCATTACCCAAACACAGCAACCACAAACATCAGCACATACCAATCAACCATCAGCACCTACTGTGAAGCCTTCTTCTTCTAGAGCAAAGAGGACAAAGACTGTACCTCGGACACAATAAAAGAGAAGGAAGATGATTCTGAGAGATGAATCTGATTATGAGGCACAGGTTCAACCATCAGAACCTGTTGCTGAAGCAGCTGAGGAAGTGTCTCCTCAGAAAACAAAGGAAACTAGGAGTTCTAGGCCCCTCAAAAGGCTTAGAAAGATAAATTATGATGACAAAGCTCCTACAGTCTCTCCATCCTTGAAGAGATTGAAGAAACAAAGAGCTAACAGGGACATAGATGAGTCAGATTCAGAGGATGTGGAAGCAGCAGCTAAGGAAGGGGATCAGGAATCCCTGATCCCAAAGGAGCCAATTGTGATTGAATCTCTTCCATCTACACAACCAGAATTTTCTGAAGCCACTAAATCTACACCTCCACTGTCGCCAATTCAAGCTGAAGAAACTGCTCAAGACAGAGTGCCTCCACCTTCTATGTCTCCTATTCATTCTCCAGTAAATGCTGATAATCTAGGAACAAGTGCTGAAATAGATATTCACAACTTGAATATGCCTGAGATTCTGTACTTGGAAGCTCCAACCATTTCTCAACATACTCCACCAACAACACCAATTTTTGATGCTGATTTCAATGCAGATATTCCAACAACACCTCTTTTGAATTAGATGATGAAGATCAGATATTAGGTGAGCATCAGAATTTGGATGTTGATCAGAATTTACCGCCAGATCAACACTTAAAGGATGATTTTGAAACCTCTATAGCCTCACATACTATCATTTTATCAGAGGATGCTGATTCTGCAGACTCTGTAAGTTCTGATGCTGCAAATGTTGACACTACTGGTGAAGCTGCTACAAATGTAAATGCTGATGCAACTGGTCCTTCAGGACATGCACCTCTACAAATAGTTGATAAAGCTGAATTGATTAAAAAGTTTGTGAGTGAGGATGCACCAGTACCTTAGAGTGAAACTAGAGAGGAAGGGAATGGATCCAGGAGTGGAACAAAGTTGATTTTGTTCCTACTACAAATATTCTTGCTGAACACCTGGCTATAGCTGATGAGATGCTGGTGAATGATGACTTCAAAGCACAGCTCAGAGTTACTGCATTGAGTACCAGAAACCTTCAAGGTCAACACTCAATCACTTAAGCCAAGGTGAACAAAATTCAAGAAACACTGATTCAGCAAGACATGAACTTTAAACTGGATAAGAACAGATTTTTCAAGCCTGCCTTTAACAGAGTTGAGGCTATTGAGAAAGCTCGGGAGAAACAACAATCTCATATTGATGAAGTACTAAAGAATCAAGCTTCTCAACAAGTTCAACTAAATGAATCAAGCTTCAGTGAAACTACTTCTCTCTCTCCTACTACCTGATGATGCCAAAAAGGGGGAGAAGGTGGTTAAGTCCAAAAGCTCTACTGATTTAGAACTGAAGAAAAAGGATGATGGAAATGATGACCAGGGAAACTCTGAAAAGGGTAGAGGTCATGGTCAAGGCAAAGGCTCTTCATCTAGGAAAGCAGGAACTTCTACACAGGGATCAAGCTCTGATACTGATAGAAGAATAAGTTCTGATAAGCAAGTTCTGACTAAGCCTGATGTTCTGATACAGGGTGAAAGTCAAGAATCACAGAAGTTTATGCAGACACTGAAGTTAAAGGGGAAGGAAACAACAGTCTACTATCAAGACCCCAAGTTACAAAAGCTGGATGAAGAAATTTCAAAAAGATTATTTCTCAAAGACAATCCAGGAATGGACCTTGAAAGACTGAAGGAAGAAGAAGCCAGACTTAAAGCAGAAAATGTCAAATCCAAGTCTAAAGCTTCTATTACTGCAAAGAAACCTCCAAAGCCTAAGGGCATTGTGATTAAAGAGAAAACAAACTCTGAGGCAACCAAATCTGAATTTAAAGCCAAATCACAAGTAGAGGTAGATCCTAGGTTCAAGGGCAAAGCTAAACTTGATGAACCTGTAAAGATATATATGCCAACCATGGATCTGGAAGCAAAATCTGATGAAGATACTAGTCTGATTTTGAAAAAGAAGAATATTCAAACAACCTCTGACAGAGCTCATGTTGTTCAAGATCAGGACTTAGTAAATTCTGATATTACAATGAAGCAAGCAACCTCTGACAGAGCTCAAGTTGTCTTGACATTAGAAGAAAAGGAAACCTCTGACATTGCTCATGTTAAACCTTCAAAAATTCTACTACCTGGGTTTACTAAAGCTCAACAATCTACTCAATCTTTGAAGACTACATCAAGTGGTTTTGAAGAAAGAGTTATTCGAGGGACGGAAGCTAGAGATAAAACAAGACTGGGTAATGCTGATGAGAGAAGAGTAAAC